>NC_052313.1:10759144-10784144 GCF_016432855.1 Salvelinus namaycush | reverse complement strand
CGGTAGAGTTCTCATCACACACACGCCAGAGTTCTCATCACACACACGCCAGAGTTCTCATCACACACACGCCAGAGTTCTCATCACACACACGCCAGAGTTCCCATCGCACACACGCTAGAGTTCCCATCACACACACGCCAGAGTTCTCATCACACACACGCTAGAGTTCCCATCGCACACACGCTAGAGTTCCCATCGCACACACGCTAGAGTTCTCGTCTGGCCTGAAAATTCGAGCCCAGTCTTACCCAAGCCCCGTTGAAGCCCGAGCCCAGGACCAGTCTGACATCACAGAAATGCAATGAGACTGAACGTGAAATAAAATCCTGATTTCTAGAAAACAGTATATTCATTTAAACTGGTGTTGAGAACAATGCAGCGGAGGCGGGCGGCAGCAAACTGAGGAAACAGAGAGAGGAAAACTGAATGATCAACTAAATGATGACAATATTGGAATAAATGCAATTGAAGGCATGTATGAAATTGTTGCTTATACTGAAACTCCCAAATTCATATTCAACCGTTATACTAATTTAAAGCAATAGCTGTGTGTGGTCAATGATCGGTGCATGATCCAATCAATGCAATGCATGTTTTATTCCAAAATGACATTTGGATCAGTTATGGGTTTACTTTCAAAGGTCCAGCAAATGCACATTAGCAGCACAGTCATATAGGGTGCATTTCATTTGTATGTATCTGCTTTAACAGATGCCATTCTGAGATGTGCTGGTTGTCGGGTCTTGTGGATCATCATTCTCCAGAATGCACTCTAGTCTATTCGTATTGCAATTTGAAACATTTCAATGATCAGAAAAATAAGTTTAATCATGGCCACTAATTTCTCTGGCCCAGCCAATATTGCAGTCTTGGCGCTGCTTGTGTCTGCTACTGAGACAGACAGCAGTAGCAATAGGTGCGCAGACAGACAGTTTTCATTTCGTAACACGGCAAGCTTGAAACCCGCCCGGCACGAATCAATTCAGATAATTTGAGGCCCGGCCATCGGGCCCCATCGGGTTCGGGCTGAGAATGAGAACTCTTACACACATCCACAAACACACACAATTCAAATGCAGGGAGAACTAAAAGTGCTCTTTGTAATGTCTTTGAATTGACTCAGTAAACGGTGTGTTTGTGGCCTGAGGTGTTGTCTAATTGGTTGCTGATGGACAGACGGGGTTTATTTTAAGAGATTAACTTTCGCCATGGAAATCGCCATGGAAACTGGGAGCTGACTGAGACACACAAAAGGAACAGATCAAGGAACAAACCGCAGCTTTATATAGTCATCAGCAGGTGGGGTGAGAGGGAGGATGAGAGAGAGGATGAGAGGTATGATGAGAGGGAGGATGAGAGGTAGGATGAGAGGGAGGATGAGAGGGAGGATGAGAGGGAGGAGGTAGGATGATAGATGAGAGGGCGGATGAGAGGGAGGATGAGAGGGAGGTAATGATTGAAATGTTGTGTATTTATATGTAATACACTCTCTTTCCCTCTCCTCTTTCCCCCCTCTCCTCTTTCCCCCCTCTCCTCTTTCCCCTCTCTTCTCTTCCCCCTCTCTCCTCCTCTCCCCCTCTTCTCTTCACCCCTCTCTCCTCCCTCTGTTCTCTTCCCCCTTTCTCCTCCCTCTTCTCTTCCCCCTCTCTCATCGCTCTTCTCTTCCCCCCTCGCTTCTCTTCCCCCTCTCCTTCCCCTCTCTTCTCTTCCCCCTCTCTCCTCCATCTCTTCTTCCCCCTCTCTTCCCCTCTTTCCTCCCTCTCTTCTCTTCCCCCTCTCTCCTCCTCTTCCTCTCCAGGCGCGGGGCCTGGACCTGTCCCGTGTGAGGGCGTGTGTTGTGGTAGCAGAGGAGAGACCCAGGATGTCTCTAACACACTCCTTCTCCAAGCTGTTTAAAGACCTGGGCCTGCACCCCCGATCTGTCAGCACAGCATTCGGCTGTAGGGTCAACCTGGCTATCTGTCTGCAGGTAAGGCTGTGTGTGTGTGTTTGTTGTATGTGTTTGTTGTGTGTGTGTTTGTTGTGTGTGTATATGTTTTTGAGTGGGTGTGAGTGTGTGCGTGCGTGTGCGTGTGCGATAACATGGTCACCCTGTCCTGTGATTGGTTACAGGGCACCTCCGGACCAGACCCTACTACAGTTTACGTGGACATGAGAGCTCTGCGACATGATAGGTATTTCTGCCTGTCAGTCACAGCAACAACCAATCAGATGAACCAATTAACTTGAATAACAGTTTGTTTGTCTCTCAGGGTTCGGTTGGTGGAGAGAGGTTCTCCTCACAGTCTCCCTCTCATGGAGTCAGGAAAGGTGGGTCCTGTGTTATGTTTGAACATTTAGCGTCAGAAAGTTTCATGAGTGTACTAAGACTGAGTAAGACTCAGCTTCTAGAGCTCCTGACTGTGTGGTTCAGTAAGACTCAGCTTCTAGAGCTCCTGACTGTGTGGTTCAGTAAGACTCAGCTTCTAGAGCTCCTGACTGTGTGGTTCAGTAAGACTCAGCTTCTAGAGCTCCTGACTTTGTGGTTCAGTAAGACTCAGCTTCTAGAGCTCCTGACTGTGTGGTTCAGTAAGACTCCGCTTCTAGAGCTCCTGACTGTGTGGTTCAGTAAGACTCAGCTTCTAGATCTCCTGACTGTGTGGTTCAGTAAGACTCAGCTTCTAGATATCTTGACTGTGTGGTTCAGTAAGACTCAGCTTCTAGAGCTCCTAACTGTGTGGTTCAGTAAGACTCAGCTTCTAGAGCTCATGCCTCTGTGGTTCAGTAAGACTCAGCTTCTAGATATCTTGACTGTGTGGTTCAGTAAGACTCAGGTACTAGAGCTCCTGACTGTGTGGTTCAGTAAGACTCAGCTTCTAGAGCTCCTGACTGTGTGGTTCAGTAAGACTCAGCTTCTAGAGCTCCTGACTGTGTTGTTCAGTAAGACTCAGCTTCTAGATTTCCTGACTGTGTGGTTCAGTAAGACTCAGCTTCTAGAGCTCCTGACTGTGTTGTTCAGTAAGACTCAGCTTCTAGAGCTCATGACTGTGTTGTTCAGTAAGACTCAGCTTCTAGAGCTCCTGACTGTGTTGTTCAGTAAGACTCAGCTTCTAGAGCTCATGACTGTGTGGTTCAGTAAGACTCAGCTTCTAGAGCTCATGACTGTGTTGTTCAGTAAGACTCAGCTTCTAGAGCTCCTGACTGTGTGGTTCAATAAGACTCAGCTTCTAGAGCTCATGACTGTGTGGTTCAGTAAGACTCAGCTTCTAGAGCTCATGACTGTGTTGTTCAGTAAGACTCAGCTTCTAGAGCTCCTGACTGTGTGGTTCAGTAAGACTCAGCTTCTAGAGCTCCTGACTGTGTTGTTCAGTAAGACTCAGCTTCTAGAGCTCCTGACTGTGTGGTTCAGTAAGACTCAGCTTCTAGAGCTCTTGACTGTGTTGTTCAGTAAGACTCAGCTTCTAGAGCTCATGACTGTGTTGTTCAGTAAGACTCAGCTTCTAGAGCTCCTGACTGTGTTGTTCAGTAAGACTCAGCTTCTAGAGCTCCCGACTGTGTTGTTCAGTAAGACTCAGCTTCTAGAGCTCATGACTGTGTTGTTCAGTAAGACTCAGCTTCTAGAGCTCCCGACTGTGTTGTTCAGTAAGACTCAGCTTCTAGAGCTCCCGACTGTGTTGTTCAGTAAGACTCAGCTTCTAGAGCTCATGACTGTGTTGTTCGGCTGCAGCTTTCTACAGATAGACCAGAATATCTCATATATGCTTTACATGGAGAAGAAAGCATTGTGGTTACTGTTTCAGATCCTACCTGGTGTCCGCATCATCATCGCCAACCCAGAGACTAAGGGACCCCTGGGAGACTCCCACCTAGGAGAGGTCAGTATACACACACACAAACTGATTGATTTAATAAACTTGTTTCAGGATTTTATGTTGCCCCAGTAAAGATGCTAGAGAGAGAGAGATCATTTAAAATTTATTTCAATCTCTCTCTCTGCCCCTCCCCTCTCTAGATCTGGGTGCACAGTGCCCATAATGGCAGTGGATATTACAGTGGTTATGGAGAGGAGGTCCTTCAGTCTGATCACTTCACCTCCAGACTCAGCTTCGGAGACACATCCACCGTCTGGGCTCGCACCGGATACCTGGGCTTCTTACGACGTACTGAACTCACTGATGCCAGCGGAGGTATACACACACACACAAACTCACACACAAAAACACACATAAAAACATATACAGACACACATTATTCGCGCACAGACATACACACACATCTTTCTCTTCCGTCCCCAGAGAGACATGATGCGCTGTATGTGGTGGGCGCGTTGGAGGAGGCCATGGAGCTGAGGGGGATGAGGTATCATCCTATAGACATCGAGACCTCCGTCATCAGGACGCACCAGAGCATCATGGAATGGTACGTCACTAAACATCTGAAACAACACAAAAGCTGTTCCTATTTCTCTTCTTTATACAGGTAGAACCACTATAGTTCCAAATGACTCATCTGTGTGTGTGTGTGTGTGTGTGTGTGTGCGTGTGTGTGCGTGTGTGTGCGTGCGTGCGTGCGTGTGTGTGCGTGTGCGTGTGCGTGTGCGTGTGCGTGTGTGTGTGCAACAGTGCGGTGTTTCCCTGGACTAACCTGCTGGTAGTTGTGGTGGAACTAGAAGGCTCGGAGCAGGAAGCCCTGGACCTGGTTCCCATGGTGACCAAGGCGGTGCTGGAAGAGCATTACCTCATCGTTGGTGTCGTCGTAGTAACGGACATCGGGGTGATCCCCATCAACTCTCGCGGGGAGAAGCAGCGCATGCACCTCCGAGATGGCTTCCTACAGGACCAGCTCGACCCCATCTACGTGGCTTATAACATGTAACCCAGCCGCCCCATCCGGGGGGGTGGGGGTGTGGGTGGATGTAAGAGAGGGGGATGTGTGTGTGTTAGCATGTGTGTGTATGCGTACGTGCGTGTATATCGCTGGTGTTGTTCATTTCAAATCAAGACGTACTGTATTTTTGAATCTGCACATGGTCATATGGTGTGGTGCCAGTTGTCTGATCCTTTAGTTGTGCTGTGGTGGAGGTATGGCTGTTTCTGCACCCCCGGTTAAACCTGACACCTAGACAGGAAGTCGCTGTACAAAGCCTTAGAGGAACACTGTGTACTGACTACACCACTGGTTGTTAGGAGAGAGAGAAAATATCTCTGAACATATCTGTTATCTTAATGAAATAGACATGAAAAATTAAGTTATTAAAGTATATTGTCAGAAAAAGACAGGGGGTTCAGATTAGTGTATAAATATAAATATTGTACATAAACAAAATTATCTATACGGCGAGAACTGAAACACACTGAGGGCCTGTTATACAGCTTTCTCCACCTGCGGTGTGTGTGTGTGTGTGTGTGTGTGTGTGTGTGTGTGTGTGTGTGTGTGTGTGTGTGTGTGTGTGTGTGTGTGTGTGTGTGTGTGTGTGTGTGTGTGTGTGTGTGTGTGTGTGTGTGTGTGTGTGTGTGTGTGCGTGCGTGCGTGCGCGTGAATGAATGTGATACAGTGCACTCCTCTTATAAGAATCACATACATCCTTAACGATTTGTTTCCTAAAGCCAATTAACTCCTAAATGCCAAGTTAACCTGTTAGAAGTACACAATTGTTTCTATCCAACATTGTTTGACCATTGTAAGCATTTTATTATGGTAATATGTGATTCTGCTAAGAGAGCCCAGTAAGTAGCAGAGGAAAATAGGAGTTGTTAAGCCCAGCTCTGGACCAGAAACACAAGATACATTTGAAATGTTAGCCTATTCCCTTTAAGGTGCACTGTTGGGACCATGGTCATAAATAGGACACTATATACAAAAGAAGCCCCCGTTTGGGACGCATCCACAGTAAAGTGTTCTAACAAAGAGAAAACAAAAGAGTTTAGAAGAAATGTATTTATCAGTCATAAAATGATCACTTATGGCCTCTTCTATGTTATCAGTCTATGTTATCAACTTTTCTGTGAAAAACATAATTTCATGTTACTGTTTATTGCCATGAGTATTGTCCTAGAGGCAGAACTGAGTGTTTTTTTCTAGATGGGCCAGCTGCGAAGTCAAAATTGTCTATAATGTCAAAATTCATGAAATCAAAAATGTGCTTTTTTGGGCTTAATTTAAGTTGAGGGTTAGGCATTAGGGTTAGCAGTGTGGTTAAGATTAGAGTTAAGGTTTAAAATCTGATTTTATTCCAGCTAGTGACCACTCTGCAGAGCTGCCTCTAGGGCAAGCCTCATGACAGTAAATGCCAACCTGCTAATTTTAATCAAATCAAATCACATTTTATTTGTTACATGCGCTGAATACAAAAGGTGTAGATCTTACCGTGAAATGCTGACTTACAAGCCCTTAACCAACAATGCAGTTCAAGAAGTAGAGTTAAGAAAAAAATGACAATATAAATGAAAGTAAAAAATCAAATCAAAAGTAACACAATAAAATGACATAACAATAACAAGGCTATATACAGGGGGTACCGGCACCGTCAATGTGCAGGCCAGTCGAGGCAATTCGTATGTGTAGGTAGGGGTGCACCTAATGCACCTATTTGTTTACATTCAGACTCCTGAGTTTGTTTTATCATCATAATCACAACACATCTCATTTTAATTCATGTTTTCAGCTACTTTTGTCTCAGAGCTATAATATAATGCCATGTAGGAAAAACACATATCATGACGTATTTATTTGCTTGTTATTCTGTACTAGAGAATGGTGATGGTACTATTTTTTATTTTTTTATTTAACCTTTATTTAACCAGGCATGTCAGTTAAGAACAAATTCTTATTTACATTGACGGCCTACCCCGGCCAAACTCTAACGCAGACGATGCTGGGTCAATTGTGCGCCACCCTATGGGACTCCCAATCACGGCCGGTTGTGATACAGCCTGGAATTGAACCAGGGTCTGTAGTGACTACTCTAGCACTGAGATGCAGTGCCTTAGACCGCTGCGCCTCTCGGGAGCCCCCTGACTGTGTGTTAGAGAGAGAGCAGTCTTGTAGGTAGGGTTAAGCCTGGTACAGAAACTAGAGAGGTGAGAGAGGTGAGAGAGACTGCATTTTGGGTGTGTGCGTGTGCGCGTGTATTGTGTGTAAATAGTGTTGATTTTGTATGGTACAGGTGTGTGAGATTGTTTTGTACACATGATGAAAATATAAAAATGACACTTTTATAAGAGCCTGCCATTGGCTCAACATCACACTATACAGTGCAATAAAGTGCTTTGATTGGTTAAGCCGTGTCTGGTGTGCTGTTATTGCTTCAAATACTTTGAGTGGTGCTCAGTGGAAAGTTCTAGGATCAGTTCCCTTTACCAATCCTTACCTGAAGTAGTAGGGCAGGGTTTCTTATTGAGTGGTTAGTCAAGGGGCCGGAGCATAATTACATATAACTTGTAGACTGCAAATTTACCACAAGAAGCCCAAATAGATATTGGACTAAAACCTAATAATTTCAAACCTTGCTTACATTTGTATACAATTGCATACACAGTCCACAAAACATTATGAACATCTTCCTAATATTGAGTTGCACACCCCCTTTTGCCCTCAGAACATTCTCAATTTGTCAGGGCATGGACTGTACAAGGTGTCAAAAATGTTTCACAGGGATGCTCGCCCATGTTGACCCCAATGCTTCCCACAGTTGTGTCAAGTTGACTGGATAACCTTTGGATAGTGGACCATTCTTGATACACACGGGAAACTGTTGAGCGTGAAAAACCCAGCAGCGTTGTAGTTCTTGACAAACTCAAACCGGTGCGCCTGTCACCTACTACCATACCCTGTTCAAAGGCACTGATTGAGGTGGATTTAACAAGTGACATCAATAAAGGCTCATAGCTTTCACCTGGAACTGTGAAAACAGAAAATCTCATGGGACATCATAAATTAGGAAACATCTTTACAATATCTCCCAACCAAGTGGTTTGTCTAATTTATGCTTTGGCTACAACTTCAAGTAAAAGACCAGTGGTGTAAAGTACTTCAGTAAAAATACTTTAAAGTACTACTTAAGTCGTTTTTTGGGGTATCTGTACTTTACTATTTTTTTTTTTAACAACTTTTACTTTTACTTAACTGCATTACTAAAGAAAATGATATACTTTTTACTCCATACATTTTCCCTGACACCTAAAAGTACTTGTTACATTTTGAATGCTGAGCAGGACAGGAAAATGGTCCAATTCAGGCAATAATTTGGGAAAGAGTTGGTAGAATATGAGTTTGAAAAATGTGATTCTCATTGGACAGGCACTTCCAAAGCTCTGAGAGTATCACTCTTGTCATGACTGTCTATGATAATTTAAATAGGTCACATCAGTTTGCAATGAATAACTTCAATCAGACCCCCTCTCACCCACAGAGGGGGAAGGAAAGAACTAGTGGGGGTTAACTCACGTCCTGTTGTAAATCAACTGAGAAGATCCAGGCCTGTGCTCTCAAAATTCACCAAAGTGCTTTGTCTCAACAGACCTTGTCCCGCTGAAACTCTACCATGTTCAAAGCGAATACTGGAACAATATTTTTAACGTAGAACATGGGGAATGGTCAGAGGCGATCTATAGAACACTAATGTCATTTTGTTTGTTATTTTGTGATGCCATTAAAAATGTTATAACGGAAATACCGTAACTTGGAAAGTATACCCACCTACGTAGATGACGTTTCCATACTATGGGTTGTGCATGTAATATGAACACTTATGTAAGTGTTTTTGTTAATGCAACCGCTGTGTCAGATTTCAAAAAAACTTTACGGAAAAAGCACACCATGCAATAATCTGAGTACGGCACTCAGACACAAAAACAAGCCATACAGGTACCCGCCATGTTGTGGAGTCAACAGAAGTCAGAAATAGCATTATAAATATTCACTTACCTTTGATGATCTTCATCAGAATGCACTCCCAGGAATCCCAGTTCCACAATAAATGTTTGTTTTCTTCGATAAAGTCCATCATTTATGTCCAAATACCTCCTTTTTGTTTGCGCGTTTAGGTCACAAATCCAAATTCATGAGGCGCGAGCAAACAAAAAGTCAAAAAGTTCCGTTACAGTCAGTAGAAACATGTCAAACGATGTATAGAATCAATCTTTAGGATGTTTTTATCATAAATCTTCAATAATGTTTCAACCGGAGAATTCCTTTGTCTGTAGAAATGCAATGGAACGCAAGCTGACTCTCACGTGAACGCTCATGGCACTCTGCCAGACCTCTGACTCATTCAGCTCCCATTCCCCCCTCCTTCACAGTAGAAGCATCAACAAGGTTCTAAAGACTGTTGACATCTAGTGGAAGCCTTAGGAAGTGCTATATGACCCCATTTCCACTGTATCTTGGATAGGCAAAGAGTTGAAAAACTACAAACCTCAGATTTCCCACTTCCTGGTTGGATTTTTTCTCAGGTTTTTGCCTGCCATATGAGTTCTGTTATACTCATAGACATCATTCAAACAGTTTTAGAAACTTCAGAGTGTTGTCTATCCAAATATACTAATTATATGCATATTCTAGCTTTTAGGACTGAGTAGCAGGTAGTTTACTCTGGGCACCTTTTTATCCAAGCTACTCAATACTACCCCCCTGTCCCAAAGAAATTAATTCAAGAGATGGTATCTCTTTAATGAACAACTCTCGTGGTGCCCCCAGATCCTATCAGGTAACTTTTAAAAACAGTTAGTTAATTAGATAAATAGCATTCTGCTGATTAATGTTAAAGTCAAGTCAAAACACTCTCCATCTTGTCTTTCTCTTCCTTTCTCTCTCTCTCTTTCTCTGTCTCCTTTTATCCACTCTCCCTTCATAGGCAATACCATGACTCCTTTTTTTTACCCTCTCAGGTCATTAAACCCTCCAGGGACTTTATGTGACAAAAGTGGTTGTGTAATGAGTAACCTTGCCTAAGACTGAATAATTTCCCTTAACCCTAACCCCAGCCTTATTCTCAATCTCTCTCTCTTTCTCTTACTCTTTTTCTCTCTCTCTCTCTCTCCCTGTGTCTCTCTCTCTCAATCTCTCTTTCTCAAAGTCATACGAATGTTGTTATGGTATAAAATCATTCTTCATCATCACATTAAACTCGAAAATGACTGAATGATATGTGAGGTTGACAGAGCACAGCTGAGATGGGTTTATCACTGGAATGTCCAGCTCTCTTCCTTTTCCCCTCTCCCCTCTTCTTCTCCTATTTTCACTCTATCCTGTTCTCTCCTCTCAATCTACTCTCTTCCCCTCTCCCTTTCTTTGTTCTTCTCTTCACCCCCTCTTCTATCTTTCTCTCCCTCTCTTCTATCCTCTCCTCCTTCTCTCTCCTCTCTTCTCCTTAGAGGAATTCATCAGAGTACCTGTGCTGGGACATATCTGGTTCCTAAGGCTAGAAGCATGAAGAGTGTAGTTCAGGTGACGGCCACTAGAGTTCACTGTGATGGTGCTGTGAGCTGAAGGGGGTAGAGGGAGAAATGACCGCCCAGGTAGTATCGGCCTAGGCTACATGTCCTTCACTCTGACACTCAACTCATACCTCTTAGTACTAGTCCTAACAAACTAAATTACTTTTAGAGTACTCAGATCTGACTCTCTCTCTCTCTCTCTCTCTCTCTCTCTCTCTCTCTCTCTCTCTCTCTCTCTCTCTCTCTCTCGCTCTCTCGGTCTCTCTCTCTCTCTCTCACTTACTCAGTCACTCACTTACTCACTCACTCACTCACTCACTCACTCACTCACTCACTCACTCACTCACTCACTCACTCACTCACTCACTCACTCACTCACTCACTCACTCACTCACTCACTCACTCACTCACTCACTCACTCACTCACTCACTCACTCACTCACTCACTCACTCACTCACTCACTCACTCACTCACTCTGTCTCTCTTGTTCTCTCTCAATCTCTCTCAATTTTCAATTCATTTCAAAGGGCTTTATTAGCATGGGAAACATATGTTTACATTGCAAAAGCAATTTAAATAGATAATAAACAAAAGTGAAATAATCAATAGAAAATGTACAGTAAACACTAAACTCACGAGTTTCAGAAGAATAGACACATTTCAAACGTCATATTATGGCTATGTACAGTGTTATAATGATGTGCAAATTGTTAAAGTACAAAAGGGAAAATAAAGAAACATAAATATGGGTTGTATTTACAATGGTGTTTGTTCTTCACTGGTTGCCCTTTTCTTGTAGCAACAGGTCACAAAAATTGCTGCTCTGATGGAACACTGTGGTATTTCACCCAACAGATATGGGAGTTTATCAAAATTGGATTTGTTTTTAAATTCTTTGTAGGTCTGTGTAATCTGAAGGAAATATGTGTCTCTAATATGGAATCATACATTTGGCAGGAGGTTAGTTAGCAGCTCAGTTTCCACCTCATTTTGTGGGCAGTGTGCACATAGCCTGTCTTCTCTTGAGAGTATGGTCTGCCTATGGCGGCCTCTGAATAGCAAGGCTATGCTCACTGAGTCTGTACATAGTCAAAGCTTTCCATAATTTTTGGTCTGCGACAGTAGTCAAGTAATCTGCCACTGTGTACTCTCAGTTGAGGGCCAAATTGCATTCCAGTTTGTTCTGTTTTTGGTCAATTCTTTCCAATGTGTCAAGTAAGTCTCTTTTTGTTTTCTCATGATTTGGTTGGGTTGCTGTCCTGGGGCTCTGTGGGGTTTGTTTGTGTACAGAGCCCCAGGACCAGCTTGCTTGTGGGACTCTTCTCTAGGTTAATTCATCTCTCTGTAGGTGGTGGCTTTGTTATGGAAGGTTTGGGAATCGCTCCCTTTTAGGTGGTTGTAGTATTTAGCGGCTCCTCTCTGGATTGAAAATATGTGTGAGTATCGGCCGAATTCTGCTCTGCATGCATTATTTGTTTTTTTACGTTGTACACAGAGGATATTTTCGCAGAATTCTGCATGCAGTCTCAATTTGGTGTTTGTCCCATTTTGTGAATGATTGGTTGGTGAGTGGACCCCAGATCTCACAACCATAAAGGGTAATGGGTTCTATAACTGATTCAAGTATTTTTAGCCAGATCATAATTGCGATGTCAAATTTTATGTTCCTTTTGATGACGTAGAACACTCTTCTTGTCTCTCAGATCGTTCACAGCTTTGTGGAAGTTACCTGTGGCGCTGATGTTTAGGCCGAGGTATGTGTAGTTTTTTGTTTGCTCAAGTGCCACGGTGTCTATTTGGAATTTGTATTCGTTGTCCTGGCGACTGGACCTTTTTTGGAACCATTATTTTTGTCTTACTGAGATCTACTGTCAGGGCCCAGGTCTGACAGAATCTGTGCAGAAGATCTAGGTGCTGCTGTAGGCCCTCCTTGGTTGGGGACAGAAGCACCAGATCATCAGCAAACAGTAGACATTTGACTTCAGATTCTAGTAGGGTGAGGCCGGGTGCTGCAGACTGTTCTAGTGCCTTTGCCAATTTGATATACATGTTGAAGAGGGTGGGGCTTAAGCTGCATCGCTGTCTCACCCTAAGGCCCGGTGGAAAGAAATGTGTGTGTTTTTTGCCAATTTTAACCACACACTTGTTGTTTGTGTACATGGATTTTATAATGTTGTATGTTTTTCCGACAACGGCTCTTTCCATCAATTTGTATGGCAGACCCTCATACCAAATTGAGTCAAAAGCTTTTTGAAATCAACAAAGCATGAGAAGACTTTGCCTTTGTTTTGGTTTGTTTGTTTGTCAATTAAGATGTGTAGGGTGAATATGTGGTCTGTCGTACGGTAATTTGGTAAAAAGCCAGTTTGACGTTTGCTCAGTACATTGTTTTCACTGAGGAAATGTACAAGTCTGCTGTTAATGATAACGCAGATGATTTTCCCATGGTTGCTGTTGACGCATAACCCACGGTAGTTATTGGGGTCAAATTTGTCTCCACTTAGGTGAATTGTGGTGATCAGTCCATGGTTTCAAATATTGGGGAAGATGCCAGATATTGGGGATGATGTTAAAGAGTTTAAGTATAGCCAATTTAAAATTGTGGTATGTATATTTTATCATTTCATTGAGTATACCATCAACACCACAGGCCTTTTTGGGTCAGAGGGTTTATATTTTGTCCTGTAGTTCATTCAATGTAATTGGAGAATCCAGTGGGTTCTGCTAGTCTTTAATAGCTGATTCTAATATTTGTAATTGGTCATGTATGTGTTTTTGCTGTTTGTTCTTTGTTATAGAGCCAAAAGATTGGAGAAGTGGTTTATCCATGCATCTCCATTTTTCATAAATAACTTAGTGTTGTTGTTTGTTAAGTGTGTTCCAATTTTCCCAGAAGTGCTGTTCCTTCTTTTTCTGTTGTGTATTTCTGTATTGTTTTAGTGTTTCACCATAGTGAAGGCGTAGACTCAGGTTTTCTGGGACTTTCTTTTCTGGGTCTCTTTGTTCTCAATTTCTTTCTTAGGTTTTTGCATTATTCATCAAACCGTTTCAAATCAAATCAAAGTTTATTTGTCACGTGTGCCGAATACAACAGGTCTAGACCTTACAGTGAAATGCTTACTTACAGGCTCTAACCAATAGTGCAAAAAAGGTATTAGGTGAACAATATGTAAGTAAAGAAATAAAAACAACAGTAAAAAAGACAGTGAAAATAACAGTAGCGAGGCTATATACAGTAGTGAGGCTATAAAAGTAGTGAGGCTACATACAGACACCGGTTAGTCAGGCTGATTGAACAACAACAAACAACCATTTGTTGTTGTTTTTCATTTTCTTAGGTTGTTTGTTTGCCATTTTTAGATTTGATAGGGAAGCTGAAAGGTCAAATATACTGTTTAGCATTTCTACTATCAAGTTTACACCTTCACTATTACAGTGAAAAGTTTTGTCCAGGAAGTTGTCTAAAAAGGCTTGAATTTGTTGTTGCCTAATTGTTTTTTGGTAGGTTTCTATGCTACTTTCCTTCCATCTATAGTATTTCTTAATACTGTGCAGTTCCTTTGGCTTTGATGTCTCATGATTGAGTATTGCTCTGTTCAAGTAGATTGTGAATTTGCTGTGATCTGACAGGGGTGTTAGTGGGCTGACTGTGAATGCTCTGGGAGACTCTGGGTTGAGGTCAGTGATAAAGTAATCTACAGTACTACTGCCAAGGGATGAGTTGTAGGTGTACCTACCATAGGAGTCTCCTCAAAGCCTACCATTGACTATGTACAGACTCAGCATGTGACAGAGCTGCCGGAGTTGTGACCTGTTTTTGTTGGTTGTTTTGTCATAGCTGTGTCATATTTGGGAGGGAATATTGTCACCGCCAGGTAGGTGTTTGTCCCCCTGTGAGCTGAGAGTGTCAGGTTCTTATCCAGTTCTGGCATTTAGGTCGCCACAAACTAGTACATGTCCCTGGACCTGGAAATGGTTGATCTCCCCCTCTAGGATGAAGAAGCTGTCCACGTTAAGGTATGGGGATACTATTGGAGGGATATACAGTAGAATGGAGAAGCTGTCCTGTACGGGGTGCGTAACTGGTGGCAGGGAAGTCAGACGCAGGAGAGCAGAACTAGCTAATAGCCGGAGCAGTTTAATTCCAAAACCAATGGCATCAAGAAAATAACAACTTGGGTACAAAACCCGACGCGCACCAGTCAACATGTGCACAAGCACTTACAACAAACAATACCACACAAAGACATGGGGGGAACAGAGGGTTAAATACACAACACGTAATGAGGGAAATGAAAACAAGACAAAACAAATGGAAAATGAATCGGCGATGGCTAGAAGACCGGTGACATCGACCGCCGAACACCGCCCGAACAAGGAGAGGAACCGACTTCGGCAGAAGTTGTGACATGTCCTCATTTCAGTATGAGGAGTAATATACAGTAGGATGGAGAAGCTGTCATCGTTTCAGTATGGGGATTCTATTGTAGTAATATACAGTAGGATGGAGAAGCTGTCATCGTTTCAGTATGGGGATTCTATTGGAGGAATATACAGTAGGATGGAGAAGCTGTCATCGTTTCAGTATGGGGATTCTATTGGAGTAATATACAGTAGGATGGAGAAGCTGTCATCGTTTCAGTATGGGGATTCTATTGTAGTAATATACAGTAGGATGGAGAAGCTGTCATCATTTCAGTATGGGGATTCTATTGGAGGAATATACAGTAGGATGGAGAAGCTGTCATCGTTTCAGTATGGGGATTCTATTGGAGGAATATACAGTAGGATGGAGAAGCTGTCATCGTTTCAGTATGGGGATTCTATTGGAGGAATATACAGTAGGATGGAGAAGCTGTCATCGTTTCAGTATGGGGATTCTATTGGAGGAATATACAGTAGGATGGAGAAGCTGTCATCGTTTCAGTATGGGGATTCTATTGGAGGAATATACAGTAGGATGGAGAAGCTGTCATCGTTTCAGTATGGGGATTCTATTGGAGGAATATACAGTAGGATGGAGAAGCTGTCATCGTTTCAGTATGGGGATTCTATTGGAGTAATATACAGTAGGATGGAGAAGCTGTCATCGTTTCAGTATGGGGATTCTATTGTAGTAATATACAGTAGGATGGAGAAGCTGTCATCGTTTCAGTATGGGGATTCTATTGGAGGAATATACAGTAGGATGGAGAAGCTGTCATCGTTTCAGTATGGGGATTCTATTGTAGTAATATACAGTAGGTAGAACACGAGGACACGTTTTTCTGTTGAGATCATTTTCTTGTTAATTTCTAGCCAGATGTAAAATGTTCCTGTTTTGACTATTTTAATAGAGTGGGTTAGGTCTGCTCTATACTAAATTAGCATTCTGTTAGCTGTGCCATGTGTTTCTCTCCTTCCTCCTTCACTGCTGTTAGCTGTGCCATGTGTTTCTCTTCCTCCTCCCTCTGCTGTTAGCTGTGCCATGTGTTTCTGTCTCTCCTCCTTCACTGCTGCTAGCTGTGCCATGTGTTTCTCTCCTTCCTCCTTCACTGCTGTTAGCTGTGCCATGTGTTTCTCTCCTTCGTCCTTCACTGCTGTTAGCTGTGCCATGTGTTTCTCTCCTTCCTCCTCCCTCTGCTGTTAGCTGTGCCATGTGTTTCTCTTCCTCCTCCTTCACTGCCGTTAGCTGTGCCATGTGTTTCTGTCTCTCCTCCCTCTGCTGTTAGCTGTGCCATGTGTTTCTCTCCTTCCTCCACCCTCTGCTGTTAGCTGTGCCATGTGTTTCTCTTCCTCCTCCTTCACTGCCGTTAGCTGTGCCATGTGTTTCTGTCTCTCCTCCCTCTGCTGTTAGCTGTGCCATGTGTTTCTGTCTCTCCTCCTTCACTGCTGTTAGCTGTGCCATGTGTTTCTGTCTCTCCTCCCTCTGCTGTTAGCTGTGCCATGTGTTTCTCTCCCTTCTCCTTCACTGCCGTTAGCTGTGCCATGTGTTTCTCTTCCTCCTCCCTCTGCTGTTAGCTGTGTCATGTATTTCGGTCTCTCCTCCTTCACTGCTCTTAGCTGTGCCATGTGTTTCTCTTCCTCCTCCCTCTGCTGTTAGCTGTGCCATGTGTTTCTCTTCCTCCTCCCTCTGCTGTTAGCTGTGCCATGTGTTTCTGTCTCTCCTCCTTCACTACATTTAGCTGTGCCATGTGTTCCTCTCCCTTCTCCTTCACTACATTTAGCTGGGTCATGTGTTTCTCTCCCTTCTCCTTCACTACATTTAGCTGGGCCATGTGTTCCTCTCCCTTCTCCTTCACTACATTTAGCTGGGTCATGTGTTTCTCTCCCTTCTCCTTCACTACATTTAGCTGTGCCATGTGTTCCCCTCCCTTCTCCTTCACTACATTTAGCTGGGCCATGTGTTTCTCTCCCTTCTCCTTCACTACATTTAGCTGTGCCATGTGTTCCTCTCCCTTCTCCTTCACTACATTTAGCTGGGCCATGTGTTTCTCTCCCTTCTCCTTCACTACATTTAGCTGTGCCATGTGTTCCTCTCCCTTCTCCTTCACTACATTTAGCTGGGCCATGTGTTCCTCTCCCTTCCCCTTCACTACATTTAGCTGTGCCATGTGTTCCTCTCCCTCCTCCTTCACCTCATTTAGCTGGGCCATGTGTTCCTCTCCCTTCCCCTTCACTACATTTAGCTGGGCCATGTGTTTCTCTCCCTTCTCCTTCACTACATTTAGCTGGGCCATGTATTTCTCTCCCTTCTCCTTCACTACATTTAGCTGTGCCATGTGTTCCTCTCCCTCCTCCTTCACTACATTTAGCTGGGCCATGTGTTCCTCTCCCTTCCCCTTCACTACATTTAGCTGGGCCATGTGTTTCTCTCCCTTCTCCTTCACTACATTTAGCTGTGCCATGTGTTTCTCTCCCTTCTCCTTCACTACATTTAGCTGGGCCATGTGTTTCTCTCCCTCCTCCTTCACTACATTTAGCTGGGTCATGTGTTTCTCTCCCTTCTCCTTCACTACATTTAGCTGTGCCATGTGTTTCTCTCCCTTCTCCTTCACTACATTTAGCTGGGCCATGTGTTCCTCTCCCTTCTCCTTCACTACATTTAGCTGGGCCATGTGTTTCTCTCCCTTCTCCTTCACTACATTTAGCTGGGCCATGTGTTCCTCTCCCTTCTCCTTCACTACATTTAGCTGGGCCATGTGTTCCTCTCCCTTCTCCTTCACTACATTTAGCTGTGCCATGTGTTCCTCTCCCTTCTCCTTCACTACATTTAGCTGTGCCATGTGTTCCTCTCCCTTCTCCTTCACTACATTTAGCTGGGCCATGTGTTTCTCTCGCTCCTCTTCAGCCATCTATCTACACCTTCGGGGGGGGGGGGGGGGTTGCTGTTCTGCTCTGTTTTGTGGGTCGGTTCTCTCTGGAGTGTGTGGACTAGGTCTCTGAGCTCCACCATATCTCTCTCCAGCTCTGTGAATTTGCAGGGCAGTTCGAGGATGAGGTGTGATCAGACACACTCAGGATGGGGGAGTAATCACAGAGAGAGACCTTTTCCTGCTGTGCTCTCTCTTTAATCCCGTAAAAGTCCTGCTGGAACTGCATGAGGAGGCCCTGCACCATTACTGTTCCAGACGCGTATACGTTGACAGAGGTTGTTTCAATTTCCCCAATGTCTAGTATTGAGTTTCCACCCTGGGACAATACCCTCTCTCTTGACATAGGGGTAGTGTGCTCTTATAGCACTGTGCCATGCCAGGGGATGGTCTGTGTTAATATAGCACTGTGCCATGCCAGGGGAGAGTCTGTGTTGAAAATTAAGTTGCTTACGTTCCCCTCTTTGTAGCAGTCAGCAAATAGGGTCTCTGGATTGTCCTTGAGGAGCTTGTTTTTGTACATATTCTGTACACTGATATTTTTTATATCGAAGGTGTACTGTACTGTGATGACATCTGCACAGGGATATGCCATGGACTTAGAAGGCCTCTGCATTTAGGTGGGGGAGGCTGTGAAACTCTCCTGCCAGAGTTTTCACACATCTCACTTCACACTTCAGTGCTAATTGAAGTTGCAGCCAGGTCAGTTCTGTCCTAGCAGCTTGGTAGCTTAGTAGCCCATTTACTTAGCTTTATATAAGAAAATGACCTAGAGATTACTGAATATTACTCACTCAGTCTTGTGATGGATGGTATTTCCTGGTTCCGCTGTGTTTCTTCTGCAGGTTTTGGTTTGTTAAAGTTTTTTCTTGATAATCCTTGGTAGTAATCCATTCAGGAAATTAGTACAAAATCAAGGTTTTAGGAATGTCATTTGAATTTGGATTGAAGATTTTGATGTAGAAGGTAGTAAATCCTGGTGAAAAAAATCTTAGTTTATCTACATTTATCCAACTCTAATTGTATTTAATTTAGCAGAAAGGTGTGGATCGAGGCTGATGGACAGAGGTGATGGGAGCCGCACCCAGTGCCATAAGTTCATAGGGAGGAGAGATCTGTTACAAACCGCCCTCACAGCTTCTTTGGCCCCAACTGCCCTCCACCTTTCCAGTCATCTCTTTATTTTTCTTAGTCTCCCTGTTTTTCTCTTTTTCCTTCTTTCTCTCTATACCTGTAGCCTACCAACAGCTGTTTGGATGCTTTATTTTTGCATTTACAAACTGTTGTTATTTTCTTCACCAACACCAACAGATTTATCAACATTATGGATGTGAGTTTTTCAGGGTGAAATATTCCCTGGGCTCTGCCCTCGTGCTACGCCGTAAGAGTGACCACATGAGTTCCGCTGGGTGAGACAAGACCCCCACGGTGCACATCGGAGTAGCCTACTACCAGCTCTGTGCTGCCTGCTACCATGGAGCGTTCACGGGTCGGTCTGCTGCTCCTCACGCTCTGCCTTTTACTTACGGTGAGTAGACTAATTGACCCGGCAACATTTGTCATCTATAGGCTACTAATGGACTTTCAGAAATCATGCATGTTTATAAGTGTGTGTGGGTGCACGGCTGTGTGTGAGACAGACCTTCATATTCCTAGAGAGCTGGAGACTCATTCAGAATTGTATGTGTAAGTATGAGACCAGATGTAGACAAACTGTGGTTTATCGATCTTTCTCAACTAACCCCAAATATGATTCATATTTCTAATCAAGACTGGTCTCTTAGAATAGTTGATACCCAGCTAACAACAAACGTTCCCACAACTTTAGAGAATGTTCCCTTAAGAGTCTCATTAGGTCATAGGAATGTTCCAGCGATGTGCAAGGAATGTTTCCAAGAGACCATTCCCTTAATGTCAAATATAACTTACCCAGAACGTGGTTAGCATGTTCTCAGAACTTAAGAAATGAATGTTCTAGACACATTTCATGTGTCCAGTTTTCTGTGGTTTAGGAGAATATTCCATCAACGTCCCACCAAACATACATAGAACGTAGTTGCCATGTTTCTAAGAACATAAGATAGGAATGTTCTAGACATGTTAAATGAGAACGCTGCAAGAACATTCATGTGTCCAGTTTTCTGTGGGTTAGGAAAATATTCCATCAATATCCCACCAAACATACACAGAACATGGAAATATTATTTATCCATCTTTATTACCATAATGTCTAAAGATTTCTCCTCTTTCATGCATTTCTGGAACTTTGGCTTTGTGCCTTTGTGCACGACCTCCAGAGGCTTTTTCACGTTTGATGGGGTGTTTGCATTTGACTAAAATGTTGTTCTCTTTCTCCTCAATTAACTCAAAATAATGGGAGCATTTCCACTTGGAAAGGTTAGGCGGGGTAACAACAAGGAGGCCATCTTTCTTTGATTTTCAACTTTACAATAGCCTATTGGAAGCGAGTTAACCTACTGCATGAATACCATTAGCATGAGACAAAGCTTTAAACACACCGGTAGAGATATGCTTCTGAAAGTAATATACAGCTTACTTGAAAAGGTAAATGTAATAATATGACTATATTTGAAGACAGTAACTCGTTATATTACTCCGTTACTGGTCCCAAGTGCTTCTGTTACAATTAGTATTTTTTCCACATTAAAACGTGTTGTGTATTGATTTGTTATAACTGGCATCATCATTGTTTAAATGGCAAATTTGAGAAAGTATTGACATGCTACTGTAAATATACAGTATATGGTAACCATGTTCTGGGTATGTTTCTATCAGAAGCAACGCTACCTCCTGGGCCATGTTTCTATTAGAAGAAACGCTACCACCTGGACCATGTTTCTATCAGAAGCAACGCTACCTCCTGGGCCATGTTTCTATTAGAAGAAACGCTACCACCTGGACCATGTTTCTATCAGAAGCAACGCTACCTCCTGGGCCATGTTTCTATCAGAAGCAACGCTACCTCCTGGGCCATGTTTCTATCAGAAGCAACGCTACCACCTGGGCCATGTTTCTATCAGAAGCAACGCTACCTCCTGGGCCATGTTTCTATCAGAAGCAACGCTACCTCCTGGGCCATGTTTCTATCAGAAGAAACGCTACCTCCTGGGCCATGTTTCTATCAGAAGAAACGCTACCTCCTGGGCCATGTTTCTATCAGAAGCAACGCTACCACCTGGGCCATGTTTCTATCAGAAGCAACGCTACCTCCTGGGCCATGTTTCTATCAGAAGCAACGCTACCTCCTGGGCCATGTTTCTATCAGAAGCAACGCTACCACCTGGGCCATGTTTCTATCAGAAGCAACGCTACCTCCTGGGCCATGTTTCTATCAGAAGCAACGCTACCACCTGGGAAATGTTTCTATTAGAAGAAAAGCTACCACCTGGGCCATGTTTATATCAGAAGCAACGCTACCACCTGGGCCATGTTTCTATTAGAAGCAACGCTACCTCCTGGGCCATGTTTCTATCAGAAGCAACGCTACCACCTGGGCCATGTTTCTATTAGAAGCAACGCTACCACCTGGGCCATGTTTCTATTAGACGAAACGCTACCACCTGGGCCATGTTTCTATCAGAAGCAACAAATGAGGAATGTTCCAGATAGAAATCCAATGAAGGGAGCAGATGCGATTCCTTATCAGAGACACATTTGTTCTACATGGTATATGCAGTGCTTAATTTGAGCTGGATCCTGACAGAACAGAATGAGATTCACTTTCTATGATCTCTCTCCCTCTCCTCTGATAGACATGAGCCAGCAACTCTCATCTCTCCAGAGGTGCACTTCATCATTTATTTCCTTATAGAGTCATAGCTGTTTGAAGGGTTCTGGAGGAACTGCAGCAACCCTGATACATTGAAATGCATTTGCCAAAGTTATATAATTACTGGTGTCTGTTCAGAAATAAATTAAATAATTCAGAATAGACTACTACATCATGAGAAGGCCTAGAATTTAGACACAGAGGATCATTGGCTTATTTTTTAAATAGCCTAGCTGTGGATTGTAGCCCAATAACAAGGAATAGCCTACAATCGGGAACACACGGCAAATCTGTCAGTGAAAAAACAGCATGCAGACTAAACAGGCCTTTGGCAATATTTCAAATACAATTGAGGGAAAACACAGGTTGGAAAGCAAATGGCTCCTGCTGAAAAGACTGTGCTGTAGGCTACCAAAATATTTAATCAACTTCCAAATATTGTTTTACAAAGTTAAACATAGGGCGGCGCATAATTGCCCCAGCGTCGTCCGGGTTATGGTTTGGCCGGGGTAGGCCGTCATTGTAAATAAGAATTTGTTCTTAACTGACTTGCCTAATTAAATAAATCAAATTAAAAAATTACCCGAACTAACGGAAAACTGAACACTCAAACATTAAGGGAACATTATGGGTAAAATGACAAAAACGTTCTCTCTCCCTAGAATTGTTAGCTGGGTATTTTGGCTCTACAGTCAGAAGAATCAGGTGAATCCTGTCTGTGTGTTGCTGAGCATCTATGGGAAATGGGTCGTGTGTGTGTGTGTGTGTGTGTGTGTGTGTGTGTGTGTGTGTGTGTTACTTTTTTCCTTCTTTTTCTTTTTTTCTTTCTGTTTTTCTTTTTTTTCTTTTTTAAACAACTTTTGCAGGTGTTGTGCCTGAGGGCTAGAGTTAGTTTACTTCCTTCCTTCCTCTCTATAAAAGGTCCCAGGAGGAGCACCAGAGAGACCTGGTACCACTGGATCTCTCTCTCTCTAACACACACACAGCATCAGGACATTGAGAACTGGATATAAATATATATCATAAAGACGTGTCATATTATAGGGTGTTACGCGTCTCCAGGTTTGATAGGCAGTGGTGAGGTCACGTGTGATTGATTGAGATGGTAACAGGGAACTGTGTGATTGGTTGAGACGGTCATGAGGTGATGTGTTATTGGTTGTTTGTGTTCTGGTGACAGGTAGCTTAGCTCCAAAAGGAACACAGCTCCTCAGAGGATGCGGACGATGCGGGGGTGGGGTTGGAGAGTGTAAACACAGTGATAGTCCTGAACTGTGGCCAAGCGAAGCTGCTATTTCACAATAGAAACAAAACAGACCACCCAGCTGAACCTCACTCACACACACACGCATGCCATACGCGCGCACCCGCGCACACACACAATACAAGCATATAAACACCACACACAGTTTCTGCTTATCTGTGAGTAAATATCCTAAAGCCTGCAAGTCAGAAGACATACGTAGTGTTTGTGTGAAGGGGGGTGGGGGGGGGGGGGGGGGGGGGGTGGGGGGGGGAGATCATGATTAGTACCCGATGGCTTTAACCCTCTACACCAGTAGTTCCCAAACTTTTTATAGTTCCATACCCCTTCAAACATTCAACCTCCAGCTGCGTACACCCTCTAGCACCACGGTCAGCGCAAGCCCGTAAGCCTGCCACACAAACACTATACAATGCATTTCTTAAACATAAGAATACGTGTTAGTTTTTGTCACAACCTGGCTCGCGGGCAGTGACAAAGAGCTCTTATAGGACAAGGGCACAAATAATAATATAATAATAATCAATAATTTTGCTCTTTATTTAGCCATCTTACATATACAATCTTTTGTTTATCAAAAATTGTGAATAACTCACCACAGGTTAATGGGAAGGGTGTGCTTGAAAGGATGCACATAACTCTGCAATGTTGGGTTGTATTGGAGAGAGTCTCAGTCTTAAATAATTTTCCACACACAGTCTGTATTTAGTTATGCTAGTGAGGGCCAAGAATCCACTCTCATATAGGTACGTGGTCACAAAGGGCATCAGTGTCTAAACAGCACGATTTGCCAAGGAAGGATACTCTGAGCGCAGCCCTATCCAGAAATCTGGCAGTGGCTTCTGATTAAATTACATTTTCACAGAACCGCTTGTTGCAATTTCGATGAGGCTCTCTTGTTCAGATATCAGTAAGTGGACTGGAGGCAGGGCATGAAAGGGATAATCCATCCAGTTGTTTGAGTTGTCCGTTTCAGGAAAGTACCTGCGTAATAGCGCACCCAACTCACTCAGGTGCTTTGCTATATCACATTTGACATTGTCCGTAAGCTTGTTCATTTGCACACAAAAAAAATCATACAATGATGGAAAGACCTGTGTGTTGTCCTTGTTAATGCAGACAGAAAAGAGCTCAAACTTCTTAATCATAGCCTCAATTTTGCCCCGCACATTGAATCTAGTTGCGGAGAGTCCCTAGATTCAGGTCATTCAGGAGAGAAAAAACATCACCCGGATAGGCCAGTCGTGTGAGAAACTCGTCATCATGCAAGCGGTCAGACAAGTGAACATTTTGGTCAATAAATTTAAGCTTGTCTCTCAATTTAAAAAAACGTGTCAATATTTTGCCCCTTGATAACCAGGGCGTTACATGGTCGCTGCCCATATCATTGCATAATGCAGAAAATACACGAGAGTTCAGGGGCAGTCAACCATTTTCACTGTAGTGTCCAAAACGTCTTTCAAGCTGGCAGCAAGAGCCTCTCGGTGGATGCTGCAGTGTACCCAAGTGGCATCAGGAGCAACTGCTTGCAGGCGCGTTACCACTCCACGTCATGGCTTTTACACCCCTAGTACAGATACCAACACATTTTGACCACCAAAGTCCATTTGATGTCACAAAGCTGTCCAGTACTTTTTCTTTTCACCCCTTTTTTCTCCCCAATTTCGTGGTATCCAATTGGTAATAGTTACAGTCTTGTCTCATCGCTGCAACTCCCGTACGGACTCGGGAGATGCGAAGGTCGAGAGCCATGCGTCCTCCGATACACAACCTAACCGCACTGCTTCTTGACACAACGCACATCCAACCCAGAAGCCAGCCGCACCAATGTGTCGGAGGAAACACCTTACATCTGGTGACCTGGTCAGCGTGCACTGCGCCCGGCCCGCCACAGGAGTCGCTAGTGCACGATGAGACAAGGATATCCCTGCCGGCCAAACCCTCCCTAACCCGGACAACGCTGGGCCAATTGTGCGTCGCCCCATGGACCTCCCGGTCGTGGCCAGCTGCGACAGAGCCTGGGCTCGAACCCAGAATCTCTGGTGGCACAGCTAGCACTGTGATGCAGTGCCTTAGACCACTGCGCCACCCGGGAGGCCCTGCTGTCCAGTACTTTAAAAATATCCTCTCATGTTGTCCTGTTTTCCAGAAGAGGATGTCTTCCTTAATTGACCC
>NC_052313.1:10746644-10754144 GCF_016432855.1 Salvelinus namaycush | reverse complement strand
TCTCTCTCTCTCTCTCTCTCTCTCTCGCTGTGTCTCTCTCAGGGTTACCCTCAGTATTTCTGGTGATCTGGATCTTCTGTAGGATGTATCTGGAAGACACCGAGTGAGTCTGCTCTGACATCATCAACAGTCGACTGAACATCTCCCCATCTCAATAGCTCATCAACATGCGACTAATCAATGTGTGTGTGTGTGTGTGTGTGTGTGTGTGTGTGGGGGTGTGTGTAGCTGCTGGGAGAGGAATGACATTCCTACCCCTAGGAGGGTGATCAACTGGCCCATAATGGCGTCTGTGATAGTGAGTATCAGTAGAGCAGTAATGGCATCCCAGTATCAGCAAGCCCTTTGAGTCACTGAACAAACTAGCAGAAACAGGGTTGGGCTGCTGTCTCCATTAGAGCCAAAATGGGGTCTCATGTCTAGGGCTGTTGCGGTGACCGTATTACCGCCATACCGGCGGTCACGAGTCATGAAGGTAGTCAAATTCCACATGACCGTTTAGTTACGGTAATTAGGCTTCTCCAAGCTCTGATGCTGCTGATGGTCATTAGTAACCTACCAAACTTGCTAACTGCCTGTTACTCAGCACTCTATTGTCCCTCTAACCACTCTGACATCAATGCAAATGTGATCGAAAATCTAATCAAACACTTCATGAGAGTCCATGAGCTCATGTTGCGCAACATTTCTATAGGCTATGCTTTTGCGCCAGAAAACAGAGTGATGGCCTCTACTAAAAAGCTTTCTATTGGCTAGGCCTACTATATTTATTTCTCAACGTTCCTAATATTAAGTACATTGCTTATATTTACAACAGGAGTATAGCCTACCTGGCTGGCATGAAAATAAACCACGGGTAAAAGCGTAAAAGCTGTGTATTTTTTCCCGCTGCTGATATTTCAATACAGGTGCATGATAATGGTCCATTCTAAATTAAAACTAATGTAACACATATATTATTTAGTATATGTAAAGACCAGATTAAATCAAGAATAGTCTGATGGGTGATCACTTGTGAATGATATATTATCACTTGTGAATGATGCCCAGCGTAAGAAACAATGCCTTTTTTTGCGACTTTTTCTAATCATAGTTGTACACCTCATGTAGCCTAGCCCATAGGTCTATATGTTTTAATAAGGTTAGTATCATACCTCATGTAGCCTAGCCCATAGGTCTATATGTTTCAATAAGGTTAGTATCACACCTCATGTAGCCTAGCACATAAGTCTGTATGTTTTAATAAGGTTAGTATCACACCTCATGTAGCCTAGCCCATAAGTCTATATGTTTTAATAAGGTTAGTATCACACCTCATGTAGCCTAGCCCATAGGGCTATATGTTTTAATAAGATTTTTATCACAACTAAAGTGGCCAAAAAACGTAAATAACTTCTTAAAATTAAGCACATTAATCTGCTTTACAACAGGTGTAGAGCCTAACTGGCATGCATAAGCAGCGTCTGAGTTTCAAGAATGAGGAAGAACATTTTCACCATATAAAATACACCTTTATAATAAAAGCATTACATGCATAATTGCATATGCGGTCACTTTTGATAATGGTGATATAGCCTACTACCATGTGTGCATTGCTGCGCTTATAATGTGAATAGCCTAATAGTTTATCAACATTTTAAGCTAAACTTTCTGATCTGTTGCGTAAAAACATTTTTGGGATGCTGGTGATTGTATTAATTTGTGATCTATCGCATCCCACAACTGTCCCAGACTATGTTAGGAATATTTATTTCTCGCACAGAATAGAATAGGTGGACGTTTGTACTATGGGGGATAGTAGATTGACATAGGCTAGTGCTTTTGCTGTTTGTTAGGCCTACTCATCTTGCTGGCTGACGAAAAAGTAAATGTGGATAGTTCTTCCAGTATCTTCAATGTGCGCCTCGGAAATAGATAAGGACACGCAGTTGAGTTCCGGATGTGTCTGTCTTCACTTGTAGCCTGTGAGAAAGACCCGATCACGTGATGGAGCGCACAGCACTCAGGGAGAAGGGCATAACGGCCACTGGACACAAAAGGCATGGATTGTTTTAGGGTGCATTACGGCCACACAAAGGGGATGCCGCTGTGAAATTCTAGGCATTATCAAGTGCTTGTCAAATTGTGAATGAGTGACTGATGTAGTGTGTACAGCCTGTGCAAAAAAAAACAAAGCAGAGCTCATGCCTTTCAAGAGACTTTTTTCAAATCATCATTGCAGTCGCATCATGCAGCCTTAGAATGTATTAAAAATCTAAACATAGCCCGTTTGTAAAACAACGAAAGTTACATTAACTTCTTTGGGCTGCAAGCCCGAAGCCGGGCACAATATGACAACAGCCACTTCAAGTGCAGGTCCAAGTCCAATACATCAAATGAAAGATAAACATCTTGTGAATCCAGCCAACATGTCCGATTTTTAAAATGTTTTACAGCGAAAACAGCACGTATATTTATGTTAGCTCACCACCAAATACAAAAAAGGACAGACATTTTTCACAGCACAGGTAGCATGCACAAAGCCAACCTAACTAACCAAGAACCAACCAAACTAACCAAGAAACAACTTCATCAGATGACAGTCTTATAACATGTTATTCAATAAATCTATGTTTTGTTCGAAAAATGTGCATATTTGAGCTATAAATCAGTTTTACATTGCAGCTACCATCATAGCTACCGTCAGAAATAGCACCGAAGCAGCCAGAGTAATTACAGACACCAACGTCAAATACCTAAATACTCATCATAAAACATTTCTGAAAAATACATGGTGTACAGCAAATGAAAGACAGGCATCTTGTGATTCCAGCCAATATTTCCGATTTCTTAAGTGTTTTACAGCGAAAACACAATATAGCATTATATTAGCTTACCACAATAGCCAGAAACACAAGCCATTTACCAGCAGAAAAAGTTAGCGATCGTAACAAACCAGCAAAATATATATAATTTTTGACTAACCTTGATAAGCTTCATCAGATGACAGTCCTATAACATCAGGTTATACATACACTTATGTTTTGTTCGAAAATGTGCATATTTAGAGCTGAAATCAGTGGTTATACATTGTGCTAACGTAGCATCTTTTTCCCACAACGTCCGGATATTTTTCTGACACTCACATATTCTGACCAAATAACTATTCATTAACATTACTAAAAAATACATGTTGTATAGGAAATGATAGATACACTAGTTCTTAATGCAATCGCCGTGTTAGAATTCTAAAAATAACTTCATTACGACATGCAGTTTACGTTATGGCGAGAGGGTGCCCAAAATCTGGGCGCAAACTACTAGTTCACATGTTCAACAGATATATGAAATAGCATCATAAAATGGGTCCTACTTTTGATGATCTTCCATCAGAATGTTGTACAAGGGGTCCTTTGTCCAGAACAATCGTTGTTTGGATTTAGAATGTCCTCCTCTCCAGTCAATTAGCACAGAAAGCTAGCAAAGTGGCGCGAAGCTCTCCTTCCTGAACATACGCAGACAAAGCAACACGCCTAACGTCCCGAAAAAATTCAATAATCGAATAAAACTATATTGAAAAAACATACTTTACGATGATATTGTCACATGTATCAAATAAAATCAAAGCCGGAGATATTAGTCGTCTATAACGACAGCTTTACAGAAGGCAATACCAGGTCACTTCTCGCGCGTTCCAGAAAACAGGAAATTGGGGTCACGTCATGCCAAGAGCTTTTATTCGACCTCAGATCATGTTATACACTCCATTTCTTCTCTCACTGCCTGTTGACATCAAGTGGAAGGCGTATGAAGTGCATGTATACTAATAAATATCAAGCACATTTATAGGCAGGCCCTAGAACAGAGCATCGATTTCAGATTTTCCACTTCCTGTCAGGAAGTTTGCTGCAAAATGAGTTCTGTTTTACTCACAGATATAATTCAAACGGTTTTAGAAACTAGAGAGTGTTTTCTATCCAATAGTAATAATAATATGCATATTGTACGAGCAAGAATTGAGTACGAGGCCGTTTGAAATGGGCACCTTTTATCCAGGCTACTCAATACTGCCCCTGCAGCCCAAAGAGGTTAATAACTCTAAATTAAGCATATAGGAGTACCAATTTCTTTGTTAACCGACCAACACAGAATATCCGCATGTGCACACCTCCTCAAATCGTTTGGAGAAAAGATTCTTTATATTTTTTTCAGCTTTGTTCATTTGTATTCTTCATACTATAAAATAATGCCAAGGAAGTCTAAGCAAATCTTGTCTGCTAAATGAACTAGTGTAGCCCACAGCCACTTGGCATAGCCAGATCAGGACCTAACATAAGGACAACTCAGAGTATGCTGTTCTTCTGAAATAGACTACTTTTTATTCATATCATGCTTCTAAAATAAACCATGGATTCATTGTGAAGGTGTAGGTTATATTGCATGGATTTATTAGACTTTTTAAAATGCAAATGTTTCTAAGGTCAGCATCAGTGGCTTGTGTGTGGAAGCCAGGAGATGCTAAATGTGAGGTTTTTTACCATTTTTTAACTAGGCAAGTCAGTTGAGAACAAATTCTTATTTTTCAATGACGGCCTAGGAACAGAGGGTTAACTGCCTTGTTCAGGGGCAGAACAATAGATTTCTACCATGTCAGCTCGGGGATTCGATCTTGCAACCTTTCGGTTACTAGTCCAACACTCTAACCACTAGGCTACCTGCAGCCCCGGTCAATTACAGTCAATTACCATGAGACCGACAGTTATTGCTTTACAATCATTGGCTGATGAAATTTCTTGACCACCACTGCTCTACTACTCATGTCCTACTCATTCTTATGGAGGTCTCTTGTCTCATCAGATCAACTTTGTTCTGTTCATCAGTATCATCCGTATCCTAGTCCAGAAACTACTCTGCTCTGACGTGGGCGGGAACAACCAATCACAGTACAGGTACCCCTCCAACAACCAATGATAATACAGATATTCTCTCAACAACCAATCACATTTGTTTAGATTATTCTTACACACCTGTGTGTTGCAGGTGTCTGGCTAAGTCCACCCTGCTGCTGATTCCTCTATTTGGAGTCAACTACATGGTGTTTGTCTACCTGGTGGAGACAGAGAGCGACAGGATGGCAGAATACAAGATTATCTTTGACCTGGGACTGGGGTCATTCCAGGTATACCACTACCTTAACCCCTGATCCTTAACCTTTTACCCCCCTAACCCTAACCCTAACCCTATCTAGTTTGACCTGGGACTGGGGTCATTCCAGGTATACCACTACCTTAACCCCTGATCCTTAACCTTTTACCCCCCTAACCCTAACCCTAACCCTATCTAGTTTGACCTGGGACTGGGGTCATTCCAGGTATACCACTACCTTAACCCCTGATCTTTAACCTTTTACCCCCCCTAACCCTAACCCTATCTAGTTTGACCTGGGACTGGGGTCATTCCAGGTATACCACTACCTTAACTGCTGATCTTTAACCTTTTACCCCCCCTAACCCTATCTAGTTTGACCTGGGACTGCGGTCATTCCAGGTATATACATACACTACATGACCAAAAGTATGTGGACACCTGCTCGTCGAACATCTCATTCGAAAATCATGGGCATTAACATGGAGTTGGTCACCCTTTTGCTGCTATAACAGCCTCCACTCTCCTGGGAAGGCTTTCCACTAGATGTTGGAACATTGTTGCAGGGACTTGCTTTCATTCAGCTACAAGAGCATTAGCAAGGCTGGGCACTGATGTTGGGCGATTAGGCCTCTCTCGCAGTCGGCGTTCCAATTCATCCCAAAGGTGTTCGATGGAGTTGAGATCAGGGCTCTGTGCAGGACAGACAAGTTCTTCCACACCAATCTCGACAAACCATTTCTGTATGGACCTCGCTTTGTGCATGGGTACGCCACACCCTGTTGTGTGTGAACAGGGATGAGGGATAATCCTGCTGCTTCTCCTCAGGACCATTATCCTACAGGAGAGGAACCTGTGGGGGGTAGCCTACACAGGCAGCACACACAGACACATCTGATTCCGGTGATATTCCATGGGAATCCCGTCAGCTGCTCCCGAACACTTCAGTCTCCCGCTATCTCCTCCCTCTCTCTCCTCTGTTTTTGTCTCTCCCATACTCTCCCCTGCCTCTCTGTTCCTGGCCCTACTCTCCTCTGTCTCTCTGTTTTTGTCTCTCCCCTGTCGCTGTTTTTGTCTCTCTGTTCCTGGCCCTAAACACCTCTGTCTCTCTTTTCCTGGCCCTAAACACCTCTGTCTCTCTGTTCCTGGCCCTACTCTCCTCTGTCTCTCTGTGCCCTACTTCCTCTGTCTCTCTGTCTCTGCCTCTCTCTGTCTTTTCCTGGCCCTACTCTCTCTACTGTCTCTCTGTTCCTGGCCCTACTCTCCTCTGTCTCTCTGTTCCTGGCCCTCTCCTCTGTCTCTCGTTCCTGGCCCTACTCTCCTCTGTCTCTCTGTTCCTGGCCCCTACTCTCCTCTGTCTCTCTGTTCCTGGCCCACCTCTCCTCTGTCTCTCTGTTCCTGGCCCTACTCTCCTCTGTCTCTCTGTTCCTGGCCCTACTCTCCTCTGCCTCTGTTCCGGCCCTACTCCCCTGTCTCTCTGTTCCTGGCCCTACTCTCCTCTGTCTCTCTGTTCCTGGCCCTACTCTCCTCTGTCTCTCTGTTCCTGGCCCTACTCTCCTCTGTCTCTCTGTTCCTGGCCCTACTCTCCTCTGTCTCTCTGTTCCTGGCCCTACTCTCCTCTGTCTCTCTGTTCCTGGCCCTACTCTCCTCTGTCTCTCTGTTCCTGGCCCTACTCTCCTCTGTCTCTTGTTCCTGGCCCTACTCTCCTCTGTCTCTCTGTTCCTGGCCCCTAACACCTCTGTCTCTCTGTTCCTGGCCCTACTCTCTCTGTCTCTCTGTTCCTGGCCCTACTCTCCTTTGTCTCTCTGTTCCTGGCCCTACTCTCCTCTGTCTCTCTGTTCCTGGCCCTACTCTCCTCTGTCTCTCTGTTCTGGCCCTACTCTCCTCTGTCTCTCTGTCCTGGCCCTAAACACCTGTTCTCTGTTCCTGGCCTACTCTCTCTGTCTCTTGTTCCTGGCCCTACTCTCCTCTGTCTCTCTGTTCCTGGCCCCACTTCCTCTGTCTCTCTGTTCCTGGCCTACTCTCTCCTCTGTCTCTCTGTTCCTGGCCCTACTTCCTCTGTCTCTCTGTTCCTGGCCCTACTCTCCTCTGTCTCTCTGTTCCTGCCCCTACTCTCCTCTGTCTCTCTGTTCCTGGCCCTACTCTCCTCTGTCTCTCTGTTCCTGGCCCTACTCTCCTCTGTCTCTCTGTTCCTGGCCCTACTCTCCTCTGTCTCTCTGTTCCTGGCCCTAAACACCTCTGTCTCTCTGTTCCTGGCCCTACTCTCCTCTGTCTCTCTGTTCCTGGCCCTACTCTCCTCTGTCAGAGCGATCTGGTTCCATTCTGAACCGGAATCTTGGCCAGGCAGCTGGATGAATTTCCTGATCATCACCCTCC
>NC_052313.1:10720841-10746544 GCF_016432855.1 Salvelinus namaycush | reverse complement strand
CGAGGGCATTGTCTGCTGAAACAGGAAAGGGCCTCCCAAACCTGTTGCTACAAAGTTGGAGCACCGAATTGTTTTAGAATGACATTACTTGCTGTCGCATTAAGGATTTCCCTTCCACTGGATTTCTCTCAAACCTAAGGGGCCTAGCTTGAACCATTGAAAAAACAACCCCAGACCATGATTCCTCATTTACCAAACTTACAGTTGGCACTATCATTGGGGAAGGTCAGCGTTCTCCTGCTATCCACCAAAAACCCATATTCGCCGCCGGAATGCTCTAGTGCCAATGGTGGCGAGCTTTACACCATCCAAACCGACGCTTGGCAGTGTGCATGGTGATCTTAAGCTTGTGTGCGGCCTGCTTGGTCATGGAAACCATTTTATGAAGCTCCCGATGAACAAGTATGTGTGATGTGCTTCCAGAGGTAGTTTGGAACTCAGTGGGAAGGTTGAATCGAGGACCATGTTTCCGCGCTACGTGGCTTCAGCACCCTAGCAGTTTCCGTTCGGAGCTGTGTGGTCTACTACTTTGCGGCTGAGCCGCTGTTGCTCTTAGACGTCCACTTCACAATAACAGCACTTACAGTTGCGGGTCAAGCTCTAACAGGGCAGTATGATGAACTGACTTGTTGGAAAGGTGGCATTCATATGACGGTGACAGTTGAAAGTCACTGAAGCCTTCAGTAGGGTGATTTATACTGATAAATTGGCTATGGAGAATTGCAAGGCTGGGTGCTCGATTTATAACCTGTCGCAACGGGTGTGCTGAAATACCGGAATCCACTAATTGAAGGGGTTTTGGGCTGTCAATATTCTATAATACAGTGCATTCAGAAAGTATTCAGAACCCCCACATTTTGCTACAACTACAAGCTTAATTCAAACATTATAAAATTGTTTGTTTTCTCAATTCTACACACAATACCCCATAAAGGGAAGTGGGGATATCTAGTCAGTTGGGTCAAATTGAATGCATTCAACTGAAATGTGTCTTCCGCATTTAACTAAACCCTGGAAACAGGGGCTGAACAACAGATTGGTACCTTTTAAGCTCAGTAGTGTGATGGTTTGGGGATGCTTTGCTGCCTCAGGACCTGGACGACTTGCCTTAATAGGAACCATGAAGTCTGCTCTGTATCAGAGAATTCTTACAGGAGAACTGTCCAAGGCCATCCATCTGTGAGCTGACGTAAAGTGCAGTTGCGGTCATGCAGAAGACAATGATCAAAAACACACATAAAAGTCTACATGAAAATGGTACAAAAGCAGTGACTATGTGTATTGATACCACATCCAAAGTGAAATAATAACTTCACCATGCTCCAAGGAATTCAATAGCTTGCCCTTCTTCGGAAAACCTCCCTGATCTGTGCGTTGAATGCTGTGTTTAAATCACTGCTCGACCGAGGTACCCTTACAGATAATCTGTAGTGTGGGGTACAGAGATGGGGTAGGTAATTTAGAAATCATGTTAAAACCACTATTATTGCAAACAGAGTGAGTCCTTGCAACTTTTTATGTGACTTTTAAGCACATTTTTGCTCCTGCACGCATGTAGCATGCCATAACAAAGGGTTGATTACTTATTGACTCAAGAACATTGTCCAAGCATTTTCATTTGTAAAAAATTTCAAAAAAATTAATTCCACTTTGACATTATGGGGATAGTGTGTATATCAGTGGCACAACATCTCAATTTTAAATTCCAGGCCGAACGCAACAAAAGGTGGAAAGTAAAGGGGTGTGAATACTTTGTGAATATACTTACAGTGTGTTTGAAGCTGAGTTGATGTTGCCATATGTTGTGTTCTCCAGGGGGGGGGGGGGGGGTTGGTGATAAGCTACTCCTACTGCTTCCTCCCCCCCCCCACGAAGGTGAGATACTCTACATTTACCGTCATGTTCTCGATACCATACTTTCTGGAACAGAATTGTGTGTGTCGTGTGTGTGTGTTGTGTGTGTGTGTGTGTGTGTGTGTGTGTGTGTGTGTGTGTGTGTGTGTGTGTGTGTGTGTGTGTGTGTGTGTGTGTGTGGTGTGATGTGTGTGTGTGTGTGTGGTGTGTGTGTGTGTGCGTGCGATAAGTCCAAGGGGAGCTGGAAGAGGAAGTGGAGGAGTGTGTCATTAAAGCATTAATCGGGCGGACTGCCTTCTACATAACGCGTCAATCAGCCGTAACTCCACCCACTTCCAGCGGAATCCAGAGCCCAGTCCAATCCGCAGACAGAGACTACTTCACTGTGACCGAAAGTAGTTCCACCTCTGTGGCCCCTGAAGGTGGATCTAACACAATATAACCTGGAAGTGGAACTAACCCTCTCTTTTGACCATGAAGTGAAGCTGGGGTAAATTTCAACCAACACAAGTTTAGGGTCAGCTGAAAACTAGTGGAAACACCCAATAAAAGACAGACACTCAATGTACCCACAACCGGGAGAGGCTGGATGTTTGATTCCACACTGGGGAGGTCTTCAGGAGCTGTCCACACGCCACAGTGTGTGTGTGTGTGTGTGTGTGTTGTGTGTGTGTGTGTGTGTGTGTGGGTGTGTGTGTGTGTGTGTGTGTGTGTGTTGTGGTGTGTGTGTTGTGTGTGTGTGTGTGTGTGTGTGTGTGTGTGTGTTGGTGTGTGTGTAATGTGTCTGAAAGCTAATTAAAGAACTTAATATACCTAGTTTATGAGGCGAAGCCTGGAGCAACTGAGCATGGAATGGGCTTGGCATTCCAGGTGTTTATCTATACACACAAACACACAAGTTAAAATTGCCACAAATTCAAGTGAAGTAGATAATAAAAAAAAAGTGAAATAAACAATTACAAATGAACAGTAAACATTACACAAGAATAAGACATGTCCAAATGTAAAATGTCAAAATATCATATTATGTATATTTACAGATGTGAAACGGATTGAAAATAGTGAAAGTACAAAGGAAAATAAATAATCTGTGTTGTATTTGCAATTGGTGTTGTTCTTCACTGGGTGCACTTTTCTTGTGGCAACAGTTCACAAATTTGCTGCAGTGACGGCACACGTGGTATTTCAACCAGAGATATGGGAGTTTATCAAAATGGATGAGTGCTTTTGACTTCTTTGTGGATCTGTGTATCTAAGGGAAAATATGTGTCTCTAATATTTGTCAGACATTTGGCAGGAGGTTAGAAGTGCAGCTCAGTTTCCACCTCATTTTGTGGGCAGCCCCCCCCCCCCCCCCCCCCCTGTTTGCACATAGCCTGGCTTCTCTTGAGGGCCAGGTACGCCTACGGCGACCTTTCATCAATAGCAAGGCTATGCTCATGAGTCTGTAACATAGTCAAAGCTTTTCCTTAAGTTGGGTCAGTCAACAGTGGTCAGGTATTCTGCCCACTGTGTACTCTCGTTTAGGGACAAATAGCATTCTAGTTTGCTCTGTTTTTTTGTTAATCTCTTTCCAATGGTCAAGTAATTATCTTTTTGTTTTCTCATGAATTTGGTTGGGTTTAATTGTGTGGCTTTCCTGGGGATCTGTGGGGTCTGTTTGTGTTGTGAAACAGAGCGCCAGGACCAGCTTAGCTTAGGTGAATATTCTCACGTTCATCTCTCTGTAGGTGATGCTTTGTTATGGAAATTGTTTGGGGAATCGCTTCCTTTTAGGGGTTGTAGAAAATTTAAAACGTTCTCTTCTGCCGCATGATGAATTAAGGCTATAGGCCTAATTATCAAAATCCAGAAAAGAGACGTTAAATTCTACAACCACCTAAAAGGAAGCGATTCCCAAACATTCCATAACAAAGCCATCACCTACAGAGAGATGAACCTGGAGAATAGTCACCTAAGCAAGCTGGTCCTGGCGCTCTGTTCACAAACACAAACAGACCCCACAGAGCCCCAGGAAAGCAACACAATTAAACCCAACCAAATCATGAGAAAACAAAAAGATAATTACTTGACACATTGGAAAGAATTAACAAAAAAACAGAGCAAACTAGAATGCTATTTGTCCCTAAACAGAGAGTACACAGTGGCAGAATATCTGACCACTGTGACTGACCAAAATTAAGAAAAGCTTTGACTATGTACAGATTCAGTGAGCATAGCCTTGCTATTGAGAAAGGTCGCCGTAGGCAGACCTGGCCCTCAAGAGAAGACAGGCTATGTGCAAACTGCCCACAAAATGAGGTGGAAACTGAGCTGCACTTCCTAACCTCCTGCCAAATGTATGACAATATTAGAGACACATATTTCCCTTAGATTACACAGATCCACAAAGAATTCAAAAAAACTAATCCAATTTTGATAAACTCCCATATCTACTGGTTGAAATACCACAGTGTGCCGTCACTGCAGCAAGATTTGTGACCTGTTGCCACAAGAAAAGTGCAACCAGTGAAGAACAAACACCATTGCAAATACAACACAGATTTATTTATTTTCCCTTTGTACTTTCACTATTTGCACATCGTTTCAACACTGTATATATACATAATATGATATTTGACATTTTACATTTGACATGTCTTTATTCTTGTGTAATGTTTACTGTTCATTTGTATTGTTTATTTCACTTTTTTTTTATTATCTACTTCACTTGATTTGGCAATGTTAACGTGTGTGTGTGTGTGTATATATAACACCTGGAATGCCAAGCCCATTCCATGCTCAGTGCTCCAGGCTTCTGCCTCATAAACATAGGATATATGAAGTTCTTTATTAGCTTTCAGAACACATTACACACACACACACACACACACACACACACACACACACACACACACACACACACACACACACACAAACACACACACACACACCACACACAACACACACACACACACACACACACACACACACACACACACACACACACACACTGTGGCAGTGTGGACAGCTCCTGAAGACCTCCACAGTGTGGAATCAAACATCCAGCCTCTCCCGGTTGTGGTAAAACATTGAGTGTCTGTCTTTTATTGGAGTGTTCCACTAGTTTTCAGCTGACCCTAAACTTGTGTTGGTTGATTTACCCCAGCTTCACTTCATGGTCAAAGAGAGAGTTAGTTCCACTTCCAGGTTATATTGTGTTAGATCCACTTCAGGGGCCACAGAGGTGGAACTACTTTCGGGTCACAGTGAAGTAGTCTCTGTCTGCAGGATGGACTGGGCTCTGGAGTTCCGCTGGAAGTGGGTGGAGTTACGGCTGATTGACGCGTTATGTAGAAGGCAGTCCCGCCCGATGTAATGCTTTAATGACACACTCCTCCACTTCCTCTTCAGCTCCCCTTGGACCTTATCGCACGCACACACACACACACACACACACACACACACACACACACCACACACACACACACCACACCCATATACACACCACACACACACACACACACACCACACACACACACACACCACACACACACACACACACACACACACACACATTCAGTTTCAGAAAGTATGGTTATCGAGAACATGAGGTGAAATGTAAGAGTAGCTCACCTCGGTGTTGAGGAAGCAGTAGAGAGTAGCTATCACCAGACCCTGGAGAACACAACATATGGCAACATCAACTCAGCTTCTAAAACACACTGTACAGTATATTCACAAAGTATTCACACCCCTTGACTTTTTCCACCTTTTGTTGCGTTACGGCCTGAATTTAAAATTGAGATGTTGTGCCACTGATATACACACAATACCCCATAATGTCAAAGTGGAATTATGTTTTTAGAAATGTTTACAAATGAAAAGCTGAAATGTCTTGAGTCAATAAAGTAATCAACCCTTTTGTTATGGCAAGACTACATGACTTCAGGAGCAAAAATGTGCTTAAAAGTCACATAAAAAGTTGCAAGGACTCACTCTGTGTGCAATAATAGTGTTTAACATGATTTCTAAATTACTACCCCATCTCTGTACCCCACACATACAATTATCTGTAAGGTACCTCAGTCGAGCAGTGAATTTAAAACACAGATTCAACGACAAAGATCAGGGAGGTTTTCCGAAGAAGGGCAGCTATTGAATATCCCTTTGAGCATGGTGAAGTTATTATTTACACTTTGGATGGTGTATCAATACACATAGTCACTGCTTTTTAACCATTTTCATGTAGACTTGATTGTGTGTTTTTGGATCATTGTCTTTCTGCATGACCCAACTGCACTTTAGCTTCAGCTCACAGATGGATGGCCTGACATTCTCCTGTAGAATTCTCTGATACAGAGCAGAATTCATGGTTCCTATTAAGGCAAGTCGTCCAGGTCCTGAGGCAGCAAAGCATCCCCAAACCATCACACTACCTGAGCTTAAAAGGTACAAATCTGTTGTTCTAGCCCCTGTTCCAGGGGTTGGGTTAAATGCGGAAGACACATTTCAGTTGAATGCATTCAGTTGACCAACTGACTAGATATCCCACTTTCCCTTTATGGGGTATTGTGTGTAGATTGAAGAGAAAAAAAACAATTTAATAAATGTTTGAATAAGGCTGTAGTGTAGCAAAATGTGGGGGGTCTGAATACTTTCTGAATGCACTGTATATATAAAAGTATGTGGACACCCCTTCAAATTAGTGGATTCCGGTATTTCAGCCACACCCGTTGCTGACAGGTGTATAAAATCGAGCACCCAGCCTTGCAATCTCCATAGACAAATATTAGCAGTATAATCACCCTACTGAAGAGCTCAGTGACTTTCAACGTGTCACCGTCATAGGATGCCACCTTTCCAACAAGTCAGTTCATCAAATTACTGCCCTGTTAGAGCTGACCCGGTCAACTGTAAGTGCTGTATTGTGAAGTAGGAACGTCTAAGAGCAACAGCGGCTCAGCCGCAAAGTAGTAGACCACACAAGCTCACAGAACGGAACTGCTAGGTGCTGAAGCACGTAGCGCGGAAAAATGTCCTCGGATTCAACCTTCACCACTGAGTTCCAAACTACCTCTGGAAGCAACATCAGCACAATAACTGTTCATCGGGAGCTTCATAAAATGGGTTTCCATGACCAAGCAGCCGCACACAAGCTTAAGATCACCATGCACACTGCCAAGCGTCGGTTGGAGTGGTGTAAAGCTCGCCACCATTGGACACTAGAGCAGTCCGGCGGACGAATATGGGTTTGGTGGATAGCAGGAGAACGCTACCTTCCCCAATGCATAGTGCCAACTGTAAAGTTTGGTAAATGAGGAATCATGGTCTGGGGTTGTTTTTCATGGTTCAAGCTAGGCCCCTTAGTTGAGAGAAATCCAGTGAAGGGAAATCTTAATGCGACAGCATGTAATGACATTCTAAACAATTCTGTGCTTCCAACTTTGTAGCAACAGTTTGGGGAAGGCCCTTTCCTGTTTCAGCATGACAATGCCCTCGTGCACAAAGCGAGGTCCATACAGAAATGGTTTGTCGAGATTGGTGTGGAAGAACTTGTCTGTCCTGCACAGAGCCCTGATCTCAACTCCATCGAACACCTTTGGGATGAATTGGAACGCCGACTGCGAGAGAGGCCTAATCGCCCAACTCAGTGCCCAGCCTTGCTAATGCTCTTGTAGCTGAATGAAAGCAAGTCCCTGCAACAATGTTCCAACATCTAGTGGAAAGCCTTCCCAGGAGAGTGGAGGCTGTTATAGCAGCAAAAGGGTGACCAACTCCATGTTAATGCCCATGATTTTCGAATGAGATGTTCGACGAGCAGGTGTCCACATACTTTTGGTCATGTAGTGATGTATATACCTGGAATGACCGCAGTCCCAGGTCAAACTAGATAGGGTTAGGGGGGGTAAAAGGTTAAAGATCAGCAGTTAAGGTAGTGGTATACCTGGAATGACCCCAGTCCCAGGTCAAACTAGATAGGGTTAGGGTTAGGGGGGGTAAAAGGTTAAAGATCAGGGGTTAAGGTAGTGGTATACCTGGAATGACCCAGTCCAGGTCAAACTAGATAGGGTTAGGGTTAGGGTTAGGGGGGTAAAAGGTTAAGGATCAGGGGTTAAGGTAGTGGTATACCTGGAATGACCCCAGTCCCAGGTCAAACTAGATAGGGTTAGGGTTAGGGTTAGGGGGGTAAAAGGTTAAGGATCAGGGGTTAAGGTAGTGGTATACCTGGAATGACCCCAGTCCCAGGTCAAAGATAATCTTGTATTCTGCATCCTGTCGCTCTCTGTCTCCACCAGGTAGACAAACACCATGTAGTTGACTCCAAATAGAGGAATCAGCAGCAGGGTGGACTTAGCCAGACACTGCAACACACAGGTGTGTAAGAATAATCTAAACAAAAGTGATTGTTGTTGAGAGAATATTCTGTATTATCATTGGTTGTTGGAGGGGTACTGTACTGTGATTGGTTGTTCCCGCCCACGTCAGAGCAGAGTAGTTTCTGGACTAGGATACGGATGATACTGATGAACAGAACAAAGTTGATCTGATGAGACAAGAGACCTCCATAAGAATGAGTAGGACATGAGTAGTAGAGCAGTGGTGGTCAAGAAATTTCATCAGCCAATGATTGTAAAGCAATAACTGCGGTCTCATGGTAATTGACTGTAATTGACCGGGGCTGCAGGTAGCCTAGTGGTTAGAGTGTTGGACTAGTAACCGAAAGGTTGCAAGATCGAATCCCCGAGCTGACATGGTAGAAATCTATTGTTCTGCCCCCTGAACAAGGCAGTTAACCCTCTGTTCCTAGGCGTCATTGAAAAATAAGAATTTGTTCTCAACTGACTTGCCTAGTTAAAAATGGTAAAAAACCTCACATTTAGCATCTCCTGGCTTCCACACACAAGCCACTGATGCTGACCTTAGAAACATTTGCATTTTAAAAAGTCTATAAATCCATGCATATAACCTACACCTTCACAATGAATCCATGGTTTATTTTAGAAGCATGATATGAATAAAAAGTAGTCTATTTCAGAGAACAGCATACTCTGAGTTGTCCTTATGTTAGGTCCTGATCTGGCTATGCCAAGTGGCTGTGGGCTACACTAGTTCATTTAGCAGACAAGATTTGCTTAGACTTCCTTGGCATTATTTTATAGTATGAAGAATACAAATGAACAAAGCTGAAAAAAATATAAAGAATCTTTTCTCCAAACGATTTGAGGAGGTGTGCACATGCGGATATTCTGTGTTGGTCGGTAACAAAGAAATTGGTAATCCTATATGCTTAATTTAGAGTTATTAACCTCTTTGGGCTGCAGGGGCAGTATTGAGTAGCCTGGATAAAAGGTGCCCATTTCAAACGGCCTCGTACTCAATTCTTGCTCGTACAATATGCATATTATTATTACTATTGATAGAAAACACTCTCTAGTTTCTAAAACCGTTTGAATTATATCTGTGAGTAAAACAGAACTCATTTTGCAGCAAACTTCCTGACAGGAAGTGGAAAATCTGAAATCGATGCTCTGTTCTAGGGCCTGCCTATAAATGTGCTTGATATTTATTAGTATACATGCACTTCATACGCCTTCCACTTGATGTCAACAGGCAGTGAGAGAAGAAATGGAGTGTATAACATGATATGAGGTCGAATAAAAGCTCTTGGCATGACGTGACCCCAATTTCCTGTTTTCTGGAACGCGCGAGAAGTGACCTGGTATTGCCTTCTGTAAAGCTGTCGTTATAGACGACTAATATCTCCGGCTTTTATTTTATTTGATACATGTGACAATATCATCGTAAAGTATGTTTTTTCAATATAGTTTTATTCGATTATTGAATTTTTTCGGGACGTTAGGCGTGTTGCTTTGTCTGCGTATGTTCAGGAAGGAGAGCTTCGCGCCACTTTGCTAGCTTTCTGTGCTAATTGACTGGAGAGGAGGACATTCTAAATCCAAACAACGATTGTTCTGGACAAAGGACCCCTTGTACAACATTCTGATGGAAGATCATCAAAAGTAGGACCCATTTTATGATGCTATTTCATATATCTGTTGAACATGTGAACTAGTAGTTTTCGCCCAGATTTGGGCACCCTTTCGCCATAACGTAAAATGCATGTCGTAATGAAGTTTTTTTAGAATTCTAACACGGCGATTGCATTAAGAACTAGTGTATCTATCATTTCCTATACAACATGTATTTTTTAGTAATGTTAATGATAGTTATTTGGTCAGAATATGTGAGTGTCAGAAAAATATCCGGACGTTGTGGGAAAAAGATGCTACGTTAGCACAATGTATAACCACTGATTTCAGTCTAAATATGCACATTTTCGAACAAAACATAAGTGTATGTATAACCTGATGTTATAGGAATGTCATCTGATGAAGCTTATCAAGGTTAGTCAAAAATTATATATATTTTGCTGGTTTGTTACGATCGCTAACTTTTTCTGCTGGTAAATGGCTTGGTTTCTGGCTATTGTGGTAAGCTAATATAATGCTATATTGTGTTTTCGCTGTAAAACACTTAAGAAATCGGAATATTGGCTGGAATCACAAGATGCTGTCTTTCATTTGCTGTACACCATGTATTTTTCAGAAATGTTTTATGATGAGTATTTAGGTATTTGACGTGGTGTCTGTAATTACTCTGGCTGCTTCGGTGCTATTTCTGACGGTAGCTATGATGGTAGCTGCAATGTAAAACTGATTTATAGCTAAATATGCACATTTTCAACAAACATAAGTTTATTGAATAACATGTTATAAGACTGTCATCTGATGAAGTTGTTTCTTGGTTAGTTTGGTTGGTTCTTTGTTAGTTAGGTTGGCTTTGTGCATGCTACCGTGCTGTGAAAAATGTCTGTCCTTTTTTGTATTTGGTGGTGAGCTAACATAAATATACGTGCTGTTTTCGCTGTAAAAATTTTAAAAATCGGACATGTTGGCTGGATTCACAAGATGTTTATCTTCATTTGATGTATTGGATTGGACCTGCACTTGAAGTGGCTGTTGTCATATTGTGGCCGGCCTCGGGCTTGCAGCCCAAAGAAGTTAATGTAACTTTCGTTGTTTTACAAAAGGGCTATGTTTAGATTTTTAATACATTCTAAGGCTGCATGATGCGACTGCAATGATGATTTGAAAAAAGTCTCTTGAAAGGCATGAGCTCTGCTTTGTTTTTTTTGCACAGGCTGTACACATACATCAGTCACTCATTCACAATTTGACAAGCACTTGATAATGCCTAGAATTTCACAGCGGCATCCCCTTTGTGTGGCCGTAATGCACCCTAAAACAATCCATGCCTTTTTGTGTCCAGTGGCCGTTATGCCCTTCTCCCTGAGTGCTGTGCGCTCCATCACGTGATGGGTCTTTCTCACAGGCTACAAGTGAAGACAGACACATCCGGAACTCAACTGCGGGTCCTTATCTATTTCCGAGGCGCACATTGAAGATACTGAAGAACTATCCACATTTACTTTTTCGTCAGCCAGCAAGATGAGTAGGCCTAAAAAACAGCAAAAGCACTAGCCTATGTCAATCTAATATCCCCATGTACAAACGTCCACCTATTCTATTCTGTGCGAGAAAATAAATATTCCTAACATAGTCTGGGACAGTTGTGGGATGCGATAGATCACAAATTAATACAATCACCAGCATCCCAAAAATGTTTTTACGCAACAGATCAGAAAGTTTAGCTTAAAATGTTGATAAACTATTAGGCTATTCACATTATAAGCGCAGCAATGCACACATGGTAGTAGGCTATATCACCATTATCAAAGTGACCGCATATGCAATTATGATGTAATGCTTTTATTATAAAGGTGTATTTTATATGGTGAAAAGTGTTCTTCCTCATTCTTGAAACTCAGACGCTGCTTATGCATGCCAGTTAGGCTCTACACCTGTGTAAAGCAGATTAATGTGCTTAATTTTAAGAAGTTATTTACGTTTTTTGGCCACTTTAGTTGTGATAAAAATCTTATTAAAACATATAGCCCTATGGGCTAGGCTACATGAGGTGTGATACTAACCTTATTAAAACATATAGACTTATGGGCTAGGCACATGAGGGTGTGATACTAACCTTATTAAAACATACAGACTTATGTGCATGCTACATGAGGTGTGATACTAACCTTATTGAAACATATAGACCTATGGGCTAGGCTACATGAGGTATGATACTAACCTTATTAAAACATATAGACCTATGGGTAGGCTACATGAGGTGTACAACTATGATTAGAAAAAGTCGCAAAAAAAGGCATTGTTTCTTACGCTGGGCATCATTACAAGTGATAATATATCATTCACAAGTGATCACCCATCAGACTATTCTTGATTTAATCTGGCTTTACATATACTAAATAATATATGTGTTACATTAGTTTTAATTTAGAATGGACCATTATCAGTCACCTGTATTGAAATATCAGCAGCGGGAAAAAATACACAGCTTTTACGCTTTTACCCGTGGTTTATTTTCATGCCAGCCAGGTAGGCTATACTCCTGTTGTAAATATAAGCAATGTACTTAATATTAGGAAACGTTGAGAAATAAATATAGTAGGCCTAGCCAATAGAAAGCTTTTTAGAGAGGCCATCACTCTGTTTTCTGGCGCAAAAGCATAGCCTATAGAAATGTTGCGCAACATGAGCTCATGGACTCTCATGAAGTGTTTGATTAGATTTTCGATCACATTGCATTGATGTCAGAGTGGTTAGAGGGACAATAGAGTGCTGAGTAACAGGCAGTTAGCAAGTTTGGTAGGTTACTAATGACCATCAGCAGCATCAGAGCTTGGAGAAGCCTAATTACCGTAACTAAACGGTCATGTGGAATTTGACTACCTTCATGACTCGTGGACCGCCGGTATGGCGGTAATACGGTCACCGCAACAGCCCTAGACATGAGACCCCATTTTGGCTCTAATGGAGACAGCAGCCCAACCCTGTTTCTGCTAGTTTGTTCAGTGACTCAAGGGCTTGCTGATACTGGGATGCCATTACTGCTCTATGATACTCACTATCACAGACGCCATTATGGGCCAGTTGATCACCCTCCTAGGGGTAGGAATGTCATTCCTCTCCAGCAGCTACACACACCCCCCACACACACACACACACACACACACACACACACATTGATTAGTCGCATGTTGATGAGCTATTGAGATGGGGGATGTTCAGTCGACTGTTGATGATGTCAGAGCAGACTCACTCGGTGTCTTCCAGATACATCTACAGAAGATCCAGATCACCAGAAATACTGAGGGTAACCCTGAGAGAGACACAGCGAGAGAGAGAGAGAGAAGAGAGAGAGAGAGGAGAGAGAGAGAGAGAGAGAGAGAAAGAAAGAAAGAAAGAAAGAAGAAAGAGAAGAGAGAGAGAGAGAGAGAGAGAGAGAAAGAGAGAGAGAGGAATGGAGAGAGAGAGAGAGAGACAGGAAAGAGAGGGATGGAGATAGAGAGAGAGAGGAAACCAGACTTCATTGAGACCCATAATTTAAACAGCCACTAAACAGCAGCCTATAAAACTACACACCATAGACACAGTCCATAATACTCAACCAATACCTGCTAAACACAGGGAACATTAAGACAATGGACTACTTCTGTCAGGGTGAAGGATGTAGTAATAACAACGAGTCCAGGAAGTGACATTGGACAAACGGAGAGTAGTGAGAGAGAGAGAATATTACAACAGTGTTTATACTGTGAGCATACATTTATTATACTGGGAATAATACCCTCTGTGTCACCGCCATGGTTAAAGAGAGAGAGTGTGTGTGTGCTTCTTACCCCAGCCGATTGTGAGGTAGACAGCGAGGTGTGTATATGATAGGTTACCAGGAGCAGTGTCTGTAGGTAGAGCCCCTCCACCAGCGCCAGAAGAAGTTAGCCATTATGAAATAGTTAAACATCACCAAACTGACCTTACAGCCCACCTAAAAGTACACAAACACACACAACACACACACACAACACACACACACACACCACACCAACACACACACAACACACACACACACACACGCACAAACGCACACACAGACACACGCACGCACGCATACACAAAAACAAAAACACATGCACATACAGAGTTAGCCATGTGAGTTAAACAACATCAGACTAACTTCACAGCCCAACTACAAATAACACATTTTACTATACTGTGTTAACACTTGTACACGTTACAGTCCTCGGAGACAGAATTTGCATACATTTTACAATATAGATAGAGTGTGAGTCTCACCAGTGAGGGCTGTGTGCTACAGTCAGTGTTTGGTTTGGGAGAAGATGACAGAGTCTTTAACCAGCACAGCCACGGCTCGCAAGATGAACGACACAAACAGGTTCACATGGATGTAGTTCCTAGTGCGTGGAGCCTCCTACACACCAACACCAACACACACAAAAGCACACACAAACACACACACACCAACACACACAAACGCACACACAAACAGGTTCACATGGATGTAGTTCCTAGTGCAGTGGAGCCTCCTAACACACACACCAACACACACAAACGCACACACAAACACACACACACCAACACACAAAAACGCACACACAAACAGGTTCACATGGATGTAGTTCTAGTGCAGTGGAGCCTCCTACACACACACACCACACACAAACGCACACACAAACACCAACACACACACACATGCGCACAGTGTGAAAGGAGGTATGAGGTCAGGATAAGAGTGTTTATAAACAGTGTCAACTTGTGAAATATGGAATTTAAAACATCCAAAAGGTCCTTGATAACCCCATGTATTAAAAACACAGCACATCACACACACTGCCAAAACACTACCCTGTGCGCGTGTGTGTGTGTGTGTGTGTGTGTGTGTGTGTGTGTGTGTGTGTGTGTGTGTGTGTGTGTGTGTGTGTGTCTGTGTGTGGTGTGTGGTGTGTGTGTGTGGTGGGTTGTGGGTGTGTGTGTGTGTGGAGAGAGTGTGTATGTGTGTGAGTGTGTGTTACCTGATCAGACAGAGGGTGAATGTAGAGGTGATGAGAGCAATAATTGAGAGACTGTGGCCCAGAGTGTACAGAGTCTTCACCACTGAGTAGAACAGCAGCTGGTTGAGTCAAACACAACACACACACACTAACACACACACACCACACACACACCACACACCATACACACACACCACAACACACACACACACACACACCCACACAACACACACACACACACACACACACACCACACCACCACACTCTGTCATGTACATACAAACATATTGCAACACACCAGCTACTGCGGAAACACACACACTGGCACACATAGGCGTACATTCTGGATGCCAGTAAAAAGCTTTGCTGTTGTCAAAATAGTCTGTGTCTCTTCAAGAGCTTATTTCACAACCAGTTTGGAATGCAACAGCTCCATGGTTGCAACTGCAATGCTTAGCTTCAACCCTGCATGAATTCCTCCTGCCCTCTCATAGATGTTATAATCACAAGAGGTTGGGAAATAACAGCAGCTAGTGGTGGTGTGTGAGTGTGTGTTGTTTGTGTATCAGTCTGTCTACTCTTCATCATTCTCCTCCCCATCACCCTCTCATTCTTATAAACAACATTCCCCTAGTCTGAGACACCATCAGACTCAGACTCAGACACACGCGAGCGGCACACACACACACACACACACACACACACACACACCACAACACCACACACACACACACACACACACACACACACACACACAACACACCACACACACACCACACACGCACACACACACCCAATAATAAACTGTTCTAACCCTAACTATGTGCTTTGTATTTTATCCCAAAAAGTGAGCACTAACTTTAACTTTCAATCTGACCCCTGACCTTGACCCCGGAACCTCCTCTGGGAGAGAGACATCCAGACTCTTCTCTACAGAGATGGAAGGAATGGAACCCTTTAATCATTCCTCGTCCAGACAGAATCTCTCTCTCTGACTGTGGAATCTCAGGAACACGTGAGAGGGTCTGGACTCACTCAACCATAGAGGCTGTCATACCACAGAGACACAACACCTGGACAGGCTGTATTCCTATGACTCCTCTACTCTGGCACACCAGACACACAATAGAGGTAGGGGATGAGAAACATGGAATGTTTGGTGGGTTCGAAAGTAATTTTCCTTGGCTCCTTTACCCAATAATCCACCAATACCAAGCAGACAAAGGAGAGTATTCCATATCTGAGGCACAACTGACTGAATAACCTGTCCCAGCTCAGTGCAGTGTCTGAATCTGTAGTGATTTAGTGGAGTCCGTTCTGGTTTAACGGTCACAGTTCTCCACCTGTTGGGTTACTAACTTTGGAGTTGCTGTGGCAGAACTACCTTGTTAGGTTTGTTGTGCTGGACCAGCAGAAGTGCTGATGCTGGGGTAGATGTCAGACCAGCCAGCCTCAGTACAGTTCCTACTAAAGGTACTGCAGAGAGATAAACAGCAATTAAGGAGGATGTACAGTACGGTCAATGGAATGATGGAAGGATGGATGTGTGTTACCATGTCGTCCGAAGAGGTGTGTGAGAGCAGGGGGGCAGGAGAGAGTCACTCTTCCCCTACTGCTGTGGGGCCCAACATGAGATGTTGTCCCATAGACCACCACAGCCTACACACGACACGCACGCACGCACACACACACGCACGCACAAACAAAACACACAAACACACACATACACACACACACACACAGTGAAACACACACTCACAAACATGCATGTCTGACTTGTGTATGTTTGTTTAAGTGTGTGTGTGTGTGTATGTGTGTGTGTGTATGTGTGTGTGTGTGTTTGTGTGGTGTGTGTGTGTGTGTGTGTGTGTTGTGTGTGTGTGTTTGTGCGTTGTATGTATGTGTTTGTATGTATGTGTGTATAGATGTGTGTGTGTGTACATTACGGGTAACATTACAAAAACGTCTTTCTCCCTAGAATTGTTAGCTGGGTATTTTGTTGGCTCTACAGTCAGAAAAATCAGTGAATCCTGTCTGTGTGTTGCTGAGCATCTATAGGAAATGGGTCGGTTTCTGTGTGTGTGTGTGTGTGTGTGTGTGTGGATGGGTGTGTGTGTGTGTATGGTGTGTTACTTGTGTGTGTACTTGTGTGCGTGCAAGCATGCATGTCTACCGGGAGGCTCTAGTGATTGTTTCTCCAGCTGATTGTGACATTCTAGTTCCGCCCTCTGCAGCTCCCAGATGAAGTGACATGTGGGATTTCTCCGGTGACTTCCTGGACAGAGAGGAAGTAGAAAAACAGTCAGTGTCTCAACGGTCTTTACTGCCTCCTCTCCTCGTCTCCTCATTCTCTCGTCTCCTCTCCATCTCCCCTCTCCATATTGTCTGTACCATTAGGAATATGGAACAGAGGAGAAACACTGTGAGAGATGGAGAGAGGACAGGAGGGTGGAAAGAGAGAGGTGCGGTGTTAGGGAGGTGGAAATAAACAAAGAAAGAGGGAGACAGAGAGAGATTCTTTCATTCGTTAGACATAGCTCACTATGTGTAGAGCAGGTATTCCAAACGGGGTACGCGCAATGCCGTCGGGGGTATGCCAAATAAAAATGTGATTCACTTAAAAAAAAAAAAAGAATAAGAATAAGAATAAATAAAAAAATCTTCACATTTTCAAACAGTACATTTATATTTTCAACGGGGCTATACATTTGGGTGAGGTTTTTTCTCACATGAGTATCCTCGTTTCACTGGAAAATAAAATGAATCATCTAGGTTTCAGCGAATAAACAACACAATGTCAAATACAGGTAGCCTAGGAAACTAATTAACATCCAATCACATTAACCGTTACTCTCTTGCGGGAAACCTTCGCTCTTGCGCAGACATTTAGAAACAAAAAATGACAATTTGAAAAATAAGCCACTGGAGTTTTGAGCGAGAAAAAATATGACTTCGAGTAGTAAGACATGTATAAAAGCAACAGATACCATTAATGAGAAGGGGCTAGAAGCGTTATATGGTGAGCTACCGGATGGCTAGGACAGGCAAGCCCCATACTATTGTGGCTTAATTATTCCTGCTGCCGTGGATATGGCTGGGACAATGCTTGGGAAAAGGCCAAAAAAACTACACAGACAATGACTTCATCAAACAAACACTGTTTCAGGACGCATCAGTGACATGGCAGGAGATGTTTTGAAACAAATGCTGCTTCGCATAAAAGCCAGTGATTAATATGCGTTACAGCTGGATGAGTCAACAGAACGTGGGGGGACCTGGACAGCTCCTGGTATATGTCCGTTACGTTTATAGGGGGTCAATTAAGGAAGACATCCTCTTCTGGAAAACAGGACAACATGAGAGGATATTTTTAAAGTACTGGACAGCAGGGCCTCCCGGGTGGCGCAGTGGTCTAAGGCACTGCATCACAGTGCTAGCTGTGCCACCAGAGATTCTGGGTTCGAGCCCAGGCTTTGTCGCAGCTGGCCACGACCGGGAGGTCCATGGGGCGAAGCACAATTGGCCCAGCGTGTCCGGGTTAGGGAGGGTTTGGCCGGCAGGGATATCCTTGTCTCATCGTGCACTAGCGACTCCTGTGGCGGGCGGGCGCAGTGCACGCTGACCAGGTCACAGATGTAAGGTGTTTCCTCCGACACATTGGTGCGGCTGGCTTCTGGGTTGGATGTGCGTTGTGTCAAGAAGCAGTGCGGTTAGGTTTTGTGTATCGGAGGACGCATGGCTCTCGACCTTCGCATCTCCGAGTCCGTACGGGAGTTGCAGCGATGAGACAAGACTGTAACTATTACCAATTGGATACCACGAAATTGGGGAGAAAAAAGGGGTGAAAAGAAAAGGTACTGGACAGCTTTGTGACATCAAATGGAATTTGGTGTCAAAATGTGTTGGTATCTGTACTAGGGGTGTAAAAGCCATGACGTGGAGTGGTAACGCGCCTGCAAGCAGTTGCCTTGATGCCACTTGGGTACACGCAGCATCCACCGAGAGGCTCTTGCTGCCAGCTTGAAAGACGTTTTGGACACTACAGGAAAATGGTTGGACTGCCCCTGAACTCTCGTGTATTTTCTGCATTATGCAATGATATGGGCAGCGACCATGTAACGCCCTGGTTATCAAGGGGCAAAATATTGACACGTTTTTTTAAATTGAGAGACAAGCTTAAATTTATGACCAAAATGTTCACTTGTCTGACCGCTTGCATGATGACGAGTTTCTCACACGACTGGCCTTCCGGGTGATGTTTTTTTCTCTCCTGAATGACCTGAATCTAGGGGACTCTCCGAACTAGATTCAATGTGGGGCAAAATTGAGGCTATGATTAAGAAGTTTGAGCTCTTTTCGTCTGCATTAACAAGGACAACACACAGGTCTTTCCATCATTGTATGATTTTTTTGTGTGCAAAGAACAAGCTTAGGACAATGTCAAAATGTGGATATAGCAAAGCACCTGAGTGAGTTGGGTGCGCTATTACGCAGTACTTTCCTGAAACGGACAACTCAAACAACTGGATGGATTATCCCTTTCATGCCCTGCCTCCAGTCACTTACTGATATCTGAACAAGAGAAGCCTCATCGAAATTGCAACAAGCGGTTCTGTGAAAATGTAATTTAATCAGAAAGCCACTGCCAGATTTCTGGATAGGGCTGCGCTCAGAGTATCCTTCCTTGGCAAATCGTGTGTTTAGACACTGATGCCCTTTGTGACCACGTACCTATATGAGAGTGGGATTCTTGGCCTCACTAGCATAACTAAATACAGGACTGTGTGTGGAAAATTATGTAAGGACTGAGACTCTTCCAATACAACCCAACATTGCAGAGTTATGTGCATCCTTTCAAGCACACCCTCCCATAAACTGTGGTGAGTTATCACAATTTTGATAAACAAAAGATTGTATATGTAAGATGCTAAATAAAGAGCAAAATTATTGATTATTTTATATTATATTTGTGCCCTTGTCCTATAAGAGCTCTTTGTCACTGCCCGCGAGCCAGGTTGTGACAAAAAACTAACACGTATTCTTATGTTTAAGAAATGCATTGTATAGGTTTTGTGTGGCAGGCTTACGGGCTTGCGATGGGACAGTGGTGCTAGAGGGTGTACGCAGTGGAGGGTGAATGTTGAGGGTATGTGAACTATAAAAAGTTTGGGTAACTACTGGTGAGAGGGTTAAAGCATCGGATACAATCATGAATCTCCCCACCACCCCCCCCCCCCCCCCCCCCCCCCCCCCCCCCCCCCCCCCCCCCCCCCCCCCCCCCACCCCCCTTAACACAAACACTACGTATGTCTCTGACTTGCAGGCTTAGGATATTTACTCACAGATAAGCAGAAACTGGTGTGTGTGTTATATGCTTGTATTGTGTGTGTGCGGGTGTGCGCGCGTATGGCATGGCGTGTGTGTGAGTGAGGTTCAGCTGGGTGGTCTGTTTTGTTTCTATTGTGAAATAGCAGCTTCGTTGGCCATAGTCAGGACTATCACTGTGTTTACACTCTCCAACCCCACCCCCGCATCGTCCGCATCCTCTGAGGAGCTGTGTTCTTTGAGCTAAGCTCCTGTCACCAGAACACAAACAACCAATAAACACTCACTCATGACCGTCTCAACCAATCACACAGTTCCCTGTTACCATCTCAATCAATCAGACGTGACCTCACACTGCTATCAAAACTGGAGACGCGTAACACCACTATAATATGACACGTCCTTTATGATATCATATTTATATCCAGTTCCAATGTCCTGATGCTTGTGTTGTGTTAGAGAGAGAGAGATCCAGTGGTACCAGTTCTCTCTGGGTGCTCCTCCTGGGACCTTTTATAGAGAGGAAGAAGGAAGTAAACTAACTCTACCCTCAGGACAACACCTGCAAAAGTTGTTTAAAAAAGAAAAAAAAGAAAAACAGAGAAAAAGAAAAAGAAGAAAAAAGTAACACACACACACACAACACACACCACACCACACACACACACACACCACACACGACCCATTTCCCATAGATGCTCAGCAACACACAGACAGGATTCACCGATTACTTCTGACTGTAGAGCAAAATACCAGCTAACAATTCTAGGGAGAGAGAAACGTTTTGTCATTTTACCCATATGTTCCCTTAATGTTTGAGTGGTTCAGTTTTCCGTTGTTCGGGTAATTTTTTAATTTGATTTATTTAATTAGCAAGTCAGTTAAGAACATAATTCTTATTTACAATGACGCCACCCCGGCCAAACCATAAAACCCGGACGTACGTGGGGGCAAATTTAGCGCCGCCTATGTTTAACTTTGTAAAACAATATTTGGAAGTTGATTAAATATTTGCGGCATCAAGCCTACAGCACAGTCTGTTCAGAGGAGCCATTTGCTTTCCAAACCCTGTGTTTTCCCTCAAATTGTATTTGAAATATGCCAAAGGCCTGTTTAGTCTGCCATGCTGTTTTTCACTGACAGATTTGCCGTGTGTTCCCGATTGTCGGCATATTCCTTGTTATTGGGCTACAATCCACAGCTAGGCTATTAAAAAAATAAGCCAATGATCCTTCGTGTCTAAATTCAGGCCTTTCATGATGTAGTAGTCTATTCTGAATTATTTATTGATTACTGAACAGACCACCATAATATATATAACTTTGGCAAATGCAATTTCAAGTATCATGGGTGCTGCAAGTTCCTCAGAAACCCTTCAAACCGCTATGACTCTATAAGCAAAGGAAAATAATGATGAAGTGCACCCTCTGGAGAGATGAGAGTTGCGGCTCATTCTATTTCAGAGGAGAGGGAGAGAGTCATAGAAAGTGGAATCTCATTCTGTTCGTGTCAGGATCCAGTCAGCAACTTAAGCATGCATCATACCATGTAGACAAATGTGTCTCTGATAAGGATCGCATCGCTCCCTCATTGGCGATTATCTGGAACATCCTCATTTGTGCTTCTGATAGAAAACATGGCCCAGGTGGTAGCGTTTCGTCTAATAGAAACATGGCCCAGGTGGTATTAGCGTGGCTTCTAATAGAAAAACATGGCCAGGGTAGCAGTTGCTTCATGATAGGAAACATGGCCCAGGATGTAGCGTTGCTTCTAATAGAACACCATGGACCCCAGGTGGTAGCGTTGCTCTGATATAAACCAGGGCCCAGGTGGTAGCTTTTCTTTAATAGAAACATTCCCAGGTGGTAGCGTTGCCTTGAAACGCCTAGGTAGTGCTTAGAAAAACATGGCCCAGGATGGTAGCGTGCTTTGGATAGAAACATGGCCAGGGGTAGCGTGCTTCTGATAGAAACATGGCCCAGGAGGTAGCGTTGCTTCTGATGAAACATGGCCCAGGTAGGTAGCTGTTGCTTCGCTAGAAATGGCAGTGGAGCTGCTCGAGAAACGGAAGAGGGTAGGTTCTTCTGATAGAAAACATGCGCCAGGAGGTAGCGTTTCTTTGATAGAAAACATGGCGATAGCCGCATTTGGAATCGGTAGCGTTGCTTCTGATAGAAACATGGCCCAGGATTTGGTAAGCGTGTCTGATAGAAACATGGCCCAGGTGGTAGCGTTTGCGTCTGATAGAAACATGGCCAAGGAGTAGCGTTGCTCTCGATAGAACAGGCACAGGAGGTTAGCGTTTGCTTCTTGATAGAAACAGTCCAGGTGCGTTAAGCGTTCTTCTATAGAAACATGGACAGAGGTAGCGTTGCTTCGATAGAACATGGTCACCAGGTATAGCGTTTCTTCAATAGCAAACATTGGCCCAGGAGGGGGTAGCGTTGCTTCTGATAGAAACCATACCCAGAACATGGTCACCATATACTGTATATTACAGTAGCATGTCAATACTTTCTCAAATTTGCCAATTTAAACAATGATGATAGACAGTTATACAAATCAAACACAACCGTTTAATGTGGAAAATAATACTAAATTGTAACAGAAGCACTTGGGGACCAGTAACGGGAGTAATATAACGAGTATGTCTTCAAATATAGTCATATTATTACATTACTCTTTCAAGTAGAGCTGTATATTACTTTCAGAAGGCATAGCTCTACCGTGTTGCTTAACGCTTGTCTCATGCTAATGGTATTCATGCAGTAGGTTAACTCGCTTCCAATAGGCTATTGTAAAGTTGGAAAATTCAAAGAAAAGATGGCCCCGTGTGTTGTTACCCGCATAACCTTACCAAGGGGAAATGCTCCCATTATTTGAGTTAATGAGGAGAAACGGAACAACATTTTAGTCAATGCAAACACCCCATCAAACGTGAAAAAGCCTCTGGTAGGCGTCGTGCACCAAAGGCCACAAAGCCAAAGTTCCAGAAATGCATGAAAGAGAGAAGAAATCTTTAGACAATTATGGTATAAAGATGGTAAATAATATTTCAGTCTGTACCTGGGTAGTTTGGTGGGATATGATGGAATATATTTTCCAAACCCACAGAAAAACTGGACACAATGAATGATTCTTGCCGCGTTCTCATTGAAACAGTCTAGAACATTCCGATCTTATGTTCTTAGAAAATGGCAATACGTTCTATGTATGTTTGGTGGACGTTAGGAACATTATCCTAAACCCGACAGACAACTGGACACAGAAATGGGTGCTAGACATTCATTTCTTAAAGTTCTGAGAACATGATAACCACGGTCTGGGTAAGTTTATATTTGACATTAAGGATATGGTGCTCCTGGCAACATTCCTGCACATCGCTGGAACATTCCTATGACCGAATGAGGACTCTTAAGGGAACAATTCTCTAAAGTTGTTGGGAACGTGTTGTTGTTAGGCTGCGGTAGATCAACTATTATAAGAGAACAGTCCTTGATTAGAAATATGAATTATTTGGGGTTAGTTGAGCCAAGATCGATAAACCAAAGTTTGTCTACACTCTGGATATCTCATACTTACACATACAATTCGAATGAGTCCCAGCTCTACTAGGAATATGAAGGTCTGTCTCACACACAGCCGTGCACCCACACACACTTTATAAACATGCATGATTTCGGAAAGTAATTAGAGCCTATAGATGACAAGTTGCGGGTCAATTAGTCTACTCACCGTAAGTAAAAAGGCCAGAGCGTGAGGAGCAGCAGGACCGGACCCGTGAAAAAACCGCTCCATGTAGGAGCAGCACAGAAGGGTAGTAGGGGCTACTCGATAGTGCACCTGGGGGTCTTGCTCACCCAGCGGAACTCATGTGGTCACCTTACGGCGTAGCACGAGGGCAAGCCAGGAGAATATTTCACCTGAAAAACTCACATCCAATAATGTTGATAAATCTGTGGTGTTGGTGAAGAAAATAACAACAGTTTGAAATTGCAAAATAAAGCATCAAACAGCTGTGGTAGGCTACAGTATAGAGAGAAAGAAGGAAAAAGAGAAACACACACACAGAGAGGATTAACCCCCTCACGATTCCCATAATGATTTACACCCAACTACAGCTGCTAATGGTTTTCCTAAATGGTAATTTTTCATTTGAATTACTAAATTCATGTTTTATTTAAATACACGTTTAAATTAATTACTAAATACATTTTAATTATTATTACTTATGACTTCTTTTGATCTCTTCATCTGGACATGCTTCCAGATGAAGCAGGAAACTCAATGGAGAATTGTGTGTGAAACGACTGATGTTCTGCGGCTTAGTGTTTTGACTTTTGATCAGGCACCTCATCGGGCAGCATGGGGGTCCTCACTCAGCTGTTAACCTCCCCTCCCCCGGGGAGAAGCAGTGGCTGCTGGGAGGTGATCAATGATGGACGACGGCTCTGCTCCCACCCCAGAATGGATTGAATGAGAGGGAGGAAAGGAGGAGGAAGGGGCGATGAATAAGGACAGGGGAGGAGGGAAGGAGAGTGGTGGACAAGGAGGTAGGGAGGGGGCATGTTTAAACAGCCTGGACTTGAGTGACAGGGCTGATAGAGGGTGAGGGTTGAAGAGTTGCTGGGGGGCTGAGATGTGAGGGGAAAGTGAGCTTTTAATTCCCAGAGCAGAAGCAGATGTAGCAGAATGGCACACACACACACACACACACACACACACACACACACACACACACACACACACACACACAGCTAGGCAGCTGGAAGTCATCAGGGACAGGGGTACACATTGTGTGTGTGTGTTTGCTGGGGCAGGGGGAACCTGGACCACTATAAAAGGGGTATGCAGAAACTGCTAAACACGAGACGGCAAACGAGAGAGTCTGTGTTTGTCATCCCTTCATCCATCCAGAGATGAACAAAGAGAAACATGTTATTAGACAGCAGGTTTAGGGAGGTAGATCTGTTCTTTATTCAACCAAAGCATTAAAATGCATTTTACAAAAAGCACTTGAACAGAGCTGTTAAATCAAGCTTTAGCGATCTTCTCACTAGCTACAAACCACACCATGACGACATCCCGACACAGGCTTCCTATAAGTCCTCCTCCTCGTCTTTTCACCAACAGTCAGTCTCTTTCTTTATCCAGAACGCTTCTTTATTTTGGTGACTTGAAATAGAAACATTTGAGGATGTTTTATGATTTTTCAGTTGTACAAAATTGATCCCAAACAAAAGTGAACACAGATGGAAACATGGTGCCGAGTATAAAATACAAAATAAAAAAAATAAACGGTGTGAAACTTATAAAATCAACGTCGCTGCACATATAAAAATAAATTAATACTTTGTGTTTAGTCACCGTCTCCTATTGTCTGCTCATAAGATTCACACAAAATGAGGTTTCATTGGCTATCCTTCACACCAGCACGGCCAATCACAATCACTTATTTACACCCCACAGCCAATGAAAAATATATATTTATTTACACAAACGAGGTAAAAACTGTGCCATTGAATCCACACCCCTCCCCACAATAGCAGCT
>NC_052313.1:10583341-10715841 GCF_016432855.1 Salvelinus namaycush | reverse complement strand
GCCATTCAGCCAGCCAGACAGACTACCAGGTAGCCAAGCAGCCAGCCAGACAGACTACCAGGTAGCCATGCAGCCAGCCAGACAGACAGCCAGACAGACAACCATGTAGCCAGACAGACAACCATGTAGCCAGACAGGCAGTCAGGCAGACAACTAGGTAGCCAGACAGGCAGGCAGTCAGGCAGACATGTAACCAGGTAGCCAGGCAGACAGACAGGCAGATGTAGTGTACATACCTGGTGTTGATGGAGCTGGACATGGGCAGAGCGGTGCTGGGGCCCGGTGAGGAGGTATGTGTGTAGCTGTATGTGTGAGGGCTGGAAGTGGTCTGTATGACTCTGTTCAGAACCCCCACTATCCCAGCTCCCCCTCCCAGCAGCATTGTTCCCATGGCAACCCCGTTGAGCTGAGGCGGGCTGTGAGAGATGGAGGGGGGGGTGGAGAGAGAAGAGGTAGAGCCACCACTACTGCGGCCACACGACACGCTATCCTGCGAGAGAGACAGAGAAAGAGCTTTGTTTACCAATATCAGCATAACTAGTGTGTAATGACAGCATAACTAGTGTGTAATGACAGCATAACTAGTGTGTAATGACAGCATAACTAGTGTGTCATGACAGCATAACTAGTGTGTCATGACAGCATAACTAGTGTGTAATGACAGCATAACCAGTGTGTAATGACAGCATAACCAGAGTGTAATGACAGCATAACCAGTGTGCAATAACAGCATAACTAGTGTGTAATGACAGCATAACTAGTGTGTAATGACAGCATAACTAGTGTGCAATGACAGCATAACTAGTGTGTAATGACAGCATAACTTGTGTGTAATGGCAGCATAACTAGTGTGTAATGACAGCATAACAGCATAACTAGTGTGTAATGACATCATAACTAGTGTCTAATGACATCATAACCAGAGTGTAATGACAGCATAACTAGTGTGTAATGACAGCATAACCAGAGTGTAATGACAGCATAACCAGTGTGCAATAACAGCATAACTAGTGTGTAATGACAGCATAACTAGTGTGTAATGACAGCATAACTAGTGTGTAATGACAGCATAACCAGTGTGTAATGACAGCATAACTAGTGTGTAATGACATCATAACTAGTGTCTAATGACATCATAACTAGTGTGTAATGACAGCATAACAGCATAACTAGTGTGTAATGACATCATAACTAGTGTCTAATGACATCATAACCAGAGTGTAATGACAGCATAACTAGTGTGTAATGACAGCATAACCAGAGTGTAATGACAGCATAACCAGTGTGCAATAACAGCATAACTAGTGTGTAATGACAGCATAACTAGTGTGTAATGACAGCATAACTAGTGTGCAATGACAGCATAACTAGTGTGTAATGACAGCATAACTTGTGTGTAATGGCAGCATAACTAGTGTGTAATGACAGCATAACTAGTGTGTAATGACAGCATAACTAGCGTGCAATGACAACATAACTAGTGTGTAATGGCAGCATAACGAGTGTGCAATGACAGCATAACTAGTGTGTAATGACAGCATAACAGCATAACTAGTGTGTAATGACAGCATAACTAGTGTGCAATGACAGCATAACTAGTGTGCAATGACAGCATAACTAGTGTGCAATGACAGCATAACTAGTGTGCAATGACAGCATAACTAGTGTGTAATGACAGCATAACTAGTGTGCAACGACAGCATAACTAGTGTGTAATGACATCATAACTAGTGTGCAATGACAGCATAACTAGTGTGTAATGACATCATAACTAGTGTGCAATGACATCATAACTAGTGTGCAATGACAGCATAACCAGTGTGCAATGACAGCATAACCAGTGTGCAATGACAGCATAACTAGTGTGCAACGACAGCATAACTAGTGTGTAATGACAGCATAACTAGTGTGTAATGACAGCATAACTAGTGTGCAATAACAGCATAACTAGTGTGTAATGACAGCATATCTAGTGTGCAATGACAGCATAACTAGTGTGTAATGACAGCATAACTAGTGTGTAATGGCAGCTAAACTAGTGTGCAATGACAGCATAACTAGTGTGTAATGGCAGCATAACTAGTGTGTAATGACAGCATAACTAGTGTGCAACGACAGCATAACTAGTGTGCAATGACATCATAACTAGTGTGCAATGACAGAATCACCAGTGTGCAATGACAGAATCACCAGTGTGCAATGACAGAATCACCAGTGTGCAATGACAGCATAACTAGTGTGCAATGACAGCATAACTAGTGTGCAATGACATAACTAGTGTGTAATGACATCATAACTAGTGTGCAATGACAGCATAACCAGTGTGTAATGACAGCATAACTAGTGTGTAATGACAGCATAACTAGCGTGCAATGACAACATAACTAGTGTGTAATGGCAGCATAACGAGTGTGCAATGACAGCATAACTAGTGTGTAATGACAGCATAACAGCATAACTAGTGTGTAATGACAGCATAACTAGTGTGCAATGACAGCATAACTAGTGTGCAATGACAGCATAACTAGTGTGCAATGACAGCATAACTAGTGTGCAATGACAGCATAACTAGTGTGTAATGACAGCATAACTAGTGTGTAATGACAGCATAACTAGTGTGTAATGGCAGCATAACTAGTGTGTAATGACAGCATAACTAGTGTGTAATGACAACATAACAAGTGTGCAATGACAGCATAACGAGTGTGCAATGACAGCATAACTAGCGTGTAATGACAGCATAACTAGTGTGTAATGACAGCATAACAGCATAACTAGTGTGTAATGACAGCATAAATAGTGTGCAATGACAGCATAACTAGTGTGTAATGACAGCATAACTAGTGTGTAATGGCAGCATAACTAGTGTGTAATGACAGCACAACTAGTGTGTAATGACAACATAACTAGTGTGCAATGACAGCATAACGAGTGTGCAATCACAGCATAACAGCATAACTAGTGTGTAATGACAGCACAACTAGTGTGTAATGACAACATAACTAGTGTGCAATGACAGCATAACGAGTGTGCAATCACAGCATAACAGCATAACTAGTGTGTAATGACAGCATAACTAGTGTGTAATGACAGCATAACTAGCGTGTAATGACAGCATAACTAGTGTGTAATGACAGCATAACTAGCGTGTAATGACAGCATAACAGCATAACTAGTGTGTAATGACAGCATAACGCGTGTGCAATGACAGCATAACTAGCGTGTAATGACAGCATAACTAGTGTGTAATGACAGCATAACAGCATAACTAGTGTGTAATGACAGCATAACGAGTGTGCAATGACAGCATAACTAGCGTGTAATGACAGCATAACTAGTGTGTAATGACAGCATAACTAGTGTGCAATGACAACATAACTAGTGTGTAATGACAGCATAACTAGTGTGCAATGACAACATAACTAGTGTGTAATGGCAGCATAACGAGTGTGCAATGACAGCATAACTAGCGTGTAATGACAGCATAACTAGTGTGTAATGACAGCATAACAGCATAACTAGTGTGTAATGACAGCATAACTAGTGTGCAATGACAGCATAACTAGTGTGTAATGACAGCATAACTAGTGTGCAATGACAGCATAACTAGTGTGCAATGACAGCATAACTAGTGTGTAATGACAGCATAACTAGTGTGTAATGACAGCATAACTAGTGTGTAATGGCAGCATAACTAGCGTGTAATGACAGCATAACAGCATAACTAGTGTGTAATGACAGCATAACGAGTGTGCAATGACAGCATAACTAGCGTGTAATGACAGCATAACTAGTGTGTAATGACAGCATAACTAGTGTGCAATGACAGCATAACTAGTGTGCAATGACAGCATAACTAGTGTGCAATGACAACATAACTAGTGTGTAATGGCAGCATAACGAGTGTGCAATGACAGCATAACTAGCGTGTAATGACAGCATAACTAGTGTGTAATGACAGCATAACAGCATAACTAGTGTGTAATGACAGCATAACTAGTGTGCAATGACAGCATAACTAGTGTGTAATGACAGCATAACTAGTGTGCAATGACAGCATAACTAGTGTGCAATGACAGCATAACTAGTGTGTAATGACAGCATAACTAGTGTGCAATGACAACATAACTAGTGTGTAATGGCAGCATAACTAGTGTGTAATGACAGCATAACGAGTGTGTAATGACAACATAACTAGTGTGCAATGACAGCATAACTAGTGTGCAATGACAGCATAACTAGTGTGTAATGACAGCATAACTAGTGTGCAATAACAACATAACTAGTGTGTAATGGCAGCATAACTAGTGTGTAATGACAGCATAACTAGTGTGTAATGACAGCATAACTAGTGTGTAATGACAGGATAACTAGTGTGTAATGACAGCATAACCAGTGTGTAATGACAGCATAACTAGTGTGCAATGACAGCATAACTAGTGTGTAATGACAGCATAACTAGTGTGTTATGGCAGCATAACTAGTGTGTAATGGCAGCATAACAGCATAACAAGTGTGTAATGGCAGCATAACTAGTGTGTAATGACAGCACAACTAGTGTGTAATGACAACATAACTAGTGTGCAATGACAGCATAACGAGTGTGCAATCACAGCATAACAGCATAACTAGTGTGTAATGACAGCATAACTAGTGTGTAATGACAGCATAACTAGCGTGTAATGACAGCATAACTAGTGTGTAATGACAGCATAACTAGCGTGTAATGACAGCATAACAGCATAACTAGTGTGTAATGACAGCATAACGAGTGTGCAATGACATCATAACTAGCGTGTAATGACAGCATAACTAGTGTGTAATGACAGCATAATAGCATAACTAGTGTGTAATGACAGCATAACGAGTGTGCAATGACAGCATAACTAGCGTGTAATGACAGCATAACTAGTGTGTAATGACAGCATAACTAGTGTGCAATGACAGCATAACTAGTGTGTAATGACAGCATAACTAGTGTGCAATGACAACATAACTAGTGTGTAATGGCAGCATAACGAGTGTGCAATGACAGCATAACTAGCGTGTAATGACAGCATAACTAGTGTGTAATGACAGCATAACAGCATAACTAGTGTGTAATGACAGCATAACTAGTGTGCAATGACAGCATAACTAGTGTGTAATGACAGCATAACTAGTGTGCAATGACAGCATAACTAGTGTGCAATGACAGCATAACTAGTGTGTAATGACAGCATAACTAGTGTGTAATGACAGCATAACTAGTGTGTAATGGCAGCATAACTAGCGTGTAATGACAGCATAACAGCATAACTAGTGTGTAATGACAGCATAACGAGTGTGCAATGACAGCATAACTAGCGTGTAATGACAGCATAACTAGTGTGTAATGACAGCATAACTAGTGTGCAATGACAGCATAACTAGTGTGTAATGACAGCATAACTAGTGTGCAATGACAACATAACTAGTGTGTAATGGCAGCATAACGAGTGTGCAATGACAGCATAACTAGCGTGTAATGACAGCATAACTAGTGTGTAATGACAGCATAACAGCATAACTAGTGTGTAATGACAGCATAACTAGTGTGCAATGACAGCATAACTAGTGTGTAATGACAGCATAACTAGTGTGTAATGGCAGCATAACGAGTGTGCAATGACAGCATAACTAGCGTGTAATGACAGCATAACTAGTGTGTAATGACAGCATAACAGCATAACTAGTGTGTAATGACAGCATAACTAGTGTGCAATGACAGCATAACTAGTGTGTAATGACAGCATAACTAGTGTGCAATGACAGCATAACTAGTGTGCAATGACAGCATAACTAGTGTGTAATGACAGCATAACTAGTGTGTAATGACAGCATAACTAGTGTGTAATGGCAGCATAACTAGCGTGTAATGACAGCATAACAGCATAACTAGTGTGTAATGACAGCATAACGAGTGTGCAATGACAGCATAACTAGCGTGTAATGACAGCATAACTAGTGTGTAATGACAGCATAACTAGTGTGCAATGACAGCATAACTAGTGTGTAATGACAGCATAACTAGTGTGCAATGACAACATAACTAGTGTGTAATGGCAGCATAACGAGTGTGCAATGACAGCATAACTAGCGTGTAATGACAGCATAACTAGTGTGTAATGACAGCATAACAGCATAACTAGTGTGTAATGACAGCATAACTAGTGTGCAATGACAGCATAACTAGTGTGTAATGACAGCATAACTAGTGTGCAATGACAGCATAACTAGTGTGCAATGACAGCATAACTAGTGTGTAATGACAGCATAACTAGTGTGCAATGACAACATAACTAGTGTGTAATGGCAGCATAACTAGTGTGTAATGACAGCATAACGAGTGTGTAATGACAACATAACTAGTGTGCAATGACAGCATAACTAGTGTGCAATGACAGCATAACTAGTGTGTAATGACAGCATAACTAGTGTGCAATAACAACATAACTAGTGTGTAATGGCAGCATAACTAGTGTGTAATGACAGCATAACTAGTGTGTAATGACAGCATAACTAGTGTGTAATGACAGGATAACTAGTGTGTAATGACAGCATAACCAGTGTGTAATGGCAGCATAACTAGTGTGCAATGACAGCATAACTAGTGTGTAATGACAGCATAACTAGTGTGTTATGGCAGCATAACTAGTGTGTAATGGCAGCATAACAGCATAACAAGTGTGTAATGGCAGCATAACTAGTGTGTAATGACAGCACAACTAGTGTGTAATGACAACATAACTAGTGTGCAATGACAGCATAACGAGTGTGCAATCACAGCATAACAGCATAACTAGTGTGTAATGACAGCATAACTAGTGTGTAATGACAGCATAACTAGCGTGTAATGACAGCATAACTAGTGTGTAATGACAGCATAACTAGCGTGTAATGACAGCATAACAGCATAACTAGTGTGTAATGACAGCATAACGAGTGTGCAATGACAGCATAACTAGCGTGTAATGACAGCATAACTAGTGTGTAATGACAGCATAACAGCATAACTAGTGTGTAATGACAGCATAACGAGTGTGCAATGACAGCATAACTAGCGTGTAATGACAGCATAACTAGTGTGTAATGACAGCATAACTAGTGTGCAATGACAGCATAACTAGTGTGTAATGACAGCATAACTAGTGTGCAATGACAACATAACTAGTGTGTAATGGCAGCATAACGAGTGTGCAATGACAGCATAACTAGCGTGTAATGACAGCATAACTAGTGTGTAATGACAGCATAACAGCATAACTAGTGTGTAATGACAGCATAACTAGTGTGCAATGACAGCATAACTAGTGTGTAATGACAGCATAACTAGTGTGCAATGACAGCATAACTAGTGTGCAATGACAGCATAACTAGTGTGTAATGACAGCATAACTAGTGTGTAATGACAGCATAACTAGTGTGTAATGGCAGCATAACTAGCGTGTAATGACAGCATAACAGCATAACTAGTGTGTAATGACAGCATAACGAGTGTGCAATGACAGCATAACTAGCGTGTAATGACAGCATAACTAGTGTGTAATGACAGCATAACTAGTGTGCAATGACAGCATAACTAGTGTGTAATGACAGCATAACTAGTGTGCAATGACAACATAACTAGTGTGTAATGGCAGCATAACGAGTGTGCAATGACAGCATAACTAGCGTGTAATGACAGCATAACTAGTGTGTAATGACAGCATAACAGCATAACTAGTGTGTAATGACAGCATAACTAGTGTGCAATGACAGCATAACTAGTGTGTAATGACAGCATAACTAGTGTGCAATGACAGCATAACTAGTGTGCAATGACAGCATAACTAGTGTGTAATGACAGCATAACTAGTGTGCAATGACAACATAACTAGTGTGTAATGGCAGCATAACCAGTGTGTAATGACAGCATAACTAGTGTGCAATGACAGCATAACTAGTGTGCAATGACAGCATAACTAGTGTGTAATGACAGCATAACTAGTGTGTTATGGCAGCATAACTAGTGTGTAATGGCAGCATAACAGCATAACAAGTGTGTAATGGCAGCATAACTAGTGTGTAATGACAGCATAACTAGTGTGTAATGACAGCATAACTAGTGTGCAACGACAGCATAACTAGTGTGCAACGACAGCATAACTAGTGTGCAATGACAGAATCACCAGTGTGCAATGACAGAATCACCAGTGTGCAATGACAGCATAACTAGTGTGCAATGACAGCATAACTAGTGTGTAATGACAGCATAACAGAATAACTAGTGTGTAATGACAGCATAACTAGTGTGCAATGACAGCATAACTAGCGTGTAATGACAGCATAACTAGTGTGTAATGACAGCATAACAGAATAACAAGTGTGTAATGACAGCATAACTAGTGTGCAATGACAGCATAACTAGTGTGTAATGACAGCATAACTAGTGTGCAATGACAGCATAACTAGTGTGCAATGACAGCATAACTAGTGTGTAATGACAGCATAACTAGTGTGTAATGGCAGCATAACTAGTGTGTAATGACAGCATAACTAGTGTGTAATGACAACATAACTAGTGTGCAATGACAGCATAACGAGTGTGCAATGACAGCATAACTAGCGTGTAATGACAGCATAACTAGCGTGTAATGACAGCATAACAGCATAACTAGTGTGTAATGACAGCATAACTAGTGTGTAATGACAGCATAACTAGTGTGTAATGACAGCATAACTAGTGTGTAATGACAACATAACTAGTGTGCAATGACAGCATAACGAGTGTGCAATGACAGCATAACTAGCGTGTAATGACAGCATAACTAGTGTGTAATGACAGCATAACAGCATAACTAGTGTGTAATGACAGCATAACCAGTGTGCAATGACAGCATAACTAGCGTGTAATGACAGCATAACTAGTGTGTAATGACAGCATAACTAGCGTGTAATGACAGCATAACAGCATAACTAGTGTGTAATGACAGCATAACGAGTGTGCAATGACAGCATAACTAGCGTGTAATGACAGCATAACTAGTGTGTAATGACAGCATAACTAGTGTGTAATGACAGCATAACGAGTGTGCAATGACAGCATAACTAGCGTGTAATGACAGCATAACTAGTGTGTAATGACAGCATAACTAGTGTGCAATGACAGCATAACTAGTGTGTAATGACAGCATAACTAGTGTGCAATGACAGCATAACTAGTGTGTAATGACAGCATAACTAGTGTGCAATGACAACATAACTAGTGTGTAATGGCAGCATAACTAGTGTGTAATGACAGCATAACTAGTGTGCAATGACAGCATAACTAGTGTGTAATGACAGCATAACTAGTGTGCAATGACAACATAACTAGTGTGTAATGGCAGCATAACTAGTGTGTAATGACAGCATAACTAGTGTGTAATGACAACATAACTAGTGTGCAATGACAGCATAACTAGTGTGCAATGACAGCATAACTAGTGTGTAATGACAGCATAACTAGTGTGCAATAACAACATAACTAGTGTGTAATGGCAGCATAACTAGTGTGTAATGACAGCATAACTAGTGTGTAATGACAGCATAACTAGTGTGTAATGACAGCATAACTAGTGTGTAATGACAGGATAACTAGTGTGTAATGACAGGATAACTAGTATGTAATGACAGCATAACCAGTGTGTAATGACAGCATAACTAGTGTGCAATGACAGCATAACTAGTGTGTAATGACAGCATAACTAGTGTGTTATGGCAGCATAACTAGTGTGTAATGGCAGCATAACAGCATAACAAGTGTGTAATGGCAGCATAACTAGTGTGTAATGACAGCATAACTAGTGTGTAATGACAGCATAACTAGTGTGTAATGACAGCATAACTAGTGTGTAATGACAGCATAACTAGTGTGCAACGACAGCATAACTAGTGTGCAACGACAGCATAACTAGTGTGCAATGACAGAATCACCAGTGTGCAATGACAGCATAACTAGTGTGCAATGACAGCATAACTAGTGTGTAATGACAGCATAACTAGTGTGCAATGACAGCATAACTAGTGTGCAATGACAGCATAACTAGTGTGTAATGACAGCATAACCAGAGTGTAATGACAGCATAACCAGTGTGCAATGACAGCATAACCAGTGTGCAATGACAGCATAACCAGTGTGCAATGACAGCATAACTAGTGTGCAACGACAGCATAACTAGTGTGTAATGACAGCATAACTAGTGTGTAATGACAGCATAACTAGTGTGTAATGACAGCATAACTAGTGTGCAATAACAGTATAACTAGTGTGTAATGACAGCATAACTAGTGTGCAATGACAGAATCACCAGTGTGCAATGACAGAATCACCAGTGTGCAATGACAGCATAACTAGTGTGCAATGACAGCATAACTAGTGTGTAATGACAGCATAACAGAATAACTAGTGTGTAATGACAGCATAACTAGTGTGCAATGACAGCATAACTAGCGTGTAATGACAGCATAACTAGTGTGTAATGACAGCATAACAGAATAACTAGTGTGTAATGACAGCATAACTAGTGTGCAATGACAGCATAACTAGTGTGTAATGACAGCATAACTAGTGTGCAATGACAGCATAACTAGTGTGCAATGACAGCATAACTAGTGTGTAATGACAGCATAACTAGTGTGTAATGGCAGCATAACTAGTGTGTAATGACAGCATAACTAGTGTGTAATGACAACATAACTAGTGTGCAATGACAGCATAACGAGTGTGCAATGACAGCATAACTAGCGTGTAATGACAGCATAACTAGCGTGTAATGACAGCATAACAGCATAACTAGTGTGTAATGACAGCATAACTAGTGTGTAATGACAGCATAACTAGTGTGTAATGACAGCATAACTAGTGTGTAATGACAACATAACTAGTGTGCAATGACAGCATAACGAGTGTGCAATGACAGCATAACTAGCGTGTAATGACAGCATAACTAGTGTGTAATGACAGCATAACAGCATAACTAGTGTGTAATGACAGCATAACCAGTGTGCAATGACAGCATAACTAGCGTGTAATGACAGCATAACTAGTGTGTAATGACAGCATAACTAGCGTGTAATGACAGCATAACAGCATAACTAGTGTGTAATGACAGCATAACGAGTGTGCAATGACAGCATAACTAGCGTGTAATGACAGCATAACTAGTGTGTAATGACAGCATAACTAGTGTGTAATGACAGCATAACTAGTGTGTAATGACAGCATAACGAGTGTGCAATGACAGCATAACTAGCGTGTAATGACAGCATAACTAGTGTGTAATGACAGCATAACTAGTGTGCAATGACAGCATAACTAGTGTGTAATGACAGCATAACTAGTGTGCAATGACAGCATAACTAGTGTGTAATGACAGCATAACTAGTGTGCAATGACAACATAACTAGTGTGTAATGGCAGCATAACTAGTGTGTAATGACAGCATAACTAGTGTGCAATGACAGCATAACTAGTGTGTAATGACAGCATAACTAGTGTGCAATGACAACATAACTAGTGTGTAATGGCAGCATAACTAGTGTGTAATGACAGCATAACTAGTGTGTAATGACAACATAACTAGTGTGCAATGACAGCATAACTAGTGTGCAATGACAGCATAACTAGTGTGTAATGACAGCATAACTAGTGTGCAATAACAACATAACTAGTGTGTAATGGCAGCATAACTAGTGTGTAATGACAGCATAACTAGTGTGTAATGACAGCATAACTAGTGTGCAATGACAGCATAACTAGTGTGTAATGACAGCATAACTAGTGTGTTATGGCAGCATAACTAGTGTGTAATGGCAGCATAACAGCATAACAAGTGTGTAATGGCAGCATAACTAGTGTGTAATGACAGCATAACTAGTGTGTAATGACAGCATAACTAGTGTGCAACGACAGCATAACTAGTGTGCAACGACAGCATAACTAGTGTGCAATGACAGAATCACCAGTGTGCAATGACAGCATAAATAGTGTGCAATGACAGCATAACTAGTGTGTAATGACAGCATAACTAGTGTGCAATGACAGCATAACTAGTGTGCAATGACAGCATAACTAGTGTGTAATGACAGCATAACCAGAGTGTAATGACAGCATAACCAGTGTGCAATGACAGCATAACCAGTGTGCAATGACAGCATAACTAGTGTGCAACGACAGCATAACTAGTGTGTAATGACAGCATAACTAGTGTGTAATGACAGCATAACTAGTGTGTAATGACAGCATAACTAGTGTGCAATAACAGTATAACTAGTGTGTAATGACAGCATAACTAGTGTGCAATGACAGCATAACTAGTGTGTAATGACAGCATAACTAGTGTGTAATGGCAGCTAAACTAGTGTGTAATGGCAGCTAAACTAGTGTGCAATGACAGCATAACTAGTGTGTAATGGCAGCATAACTAGTGTGTAATGACAGCATAACTAGTGTGCAACGACAGCATAACTAGTGTGTAACGACATCATAACTAGTGTGCAATGACAGAATCACCAGTGTGCAATGACAGCATAACTAGTGTGCAATGACAGCATAACTAGTGTGCAATGACATCATAACTAGTGTGCAATGACATCATAACTAGTGTGTAATGACATCATAACTAGTGTGCAATGACAGCATAACCAGTGTGTAATGACAGCATAACTAGTGTGTAATGACAGCATAACTAGCGTGTAATGACAGCATAACTAGCGTGTAATGACAGCATAACTAGCGTGTAATGACAGCATAACAGCATAACTAGTGTGTAATGACAGCATAACGAGTGTGCAATGACAGCATAACTAGCATGTAATGACAGCATAACTAGCGTGTAATGACAGCATAACTAGTGTGTAATGACAGCATAACTAGTGTGTAATGACAGCATAACTAGTGTGCAATGACAGCATAACTAGTGTGCAATGACAGCATAACTAGTGTGTAATGACAGCATAACTAGCGTGTAATGACAGCATAACTAGCGTGTAATGACAGCATAACTAGCGTGTAATGACAGCATAACTAGCGTGTAATGACAGCATAACAGCATAACGAGTGTGTAATGACAGCATAACGAGTGTGCAATGACAGCATAACTAGCTTGTAATGACAGCATAACTAGTGTGTAATGACAGCATAACGAGTGTGCAATGACAGCATAACTAGTGTGTAATGACAGCATAACTAGTGTGCAATGACAACATAACTAGTGTGTAATGGCAGCATAACGAGTGTGCAATGACAGCATAACTAGCGTGTAATGACAGCATAACTAGTGTGTAATGACAGCATAACAGCATAACTAGTGTGCAATGACAGCATAACTAGTGTGTAATGACAGCATAACTAGTGTGCAATGACAGCATAACTAGTGTGCAATGACAGCATAACTAGTGTGTAATGACAGCATAACTAGTGTGTAATGACAGCATAACTAGTGTGTAATGACAGCATAACTAGTGTGTAATGGCAGCATAACTAGTGTGTAATGACAGCATAACTAGCATGTAATGACAGCATAACTAGCGTGTAATGACAGCATAACTAGCGTGTAATGACAGCATAACTAGTGTGTAATGACAGCATAACAGCATAACTAGTGTGTAATGACAGCATAACTAGTGTGTAATGACAGCATAACTAGTGTGTAATGACAACATAACTAGTGTGCAATGACAGCATAACGAGTGTGCAATGACAGCATAACTAGCGTGTAATGACAGCATAACTAGTGTGTAATGACAGCATAACAGCATAACTAGTGTGTAATGACAGCATAACTAGTGTGCAATGACAGCATAACTAGTGTGTAATGACAGCATAACTAGTGTGCAATGACAACATAACTAGTGTGTAATGGCAGCATAACTAGTGTGTAATGACAGCACAACTAGTGTGTAATGACAACATAACTAGATTGCAATGACAGCATAACGAGTGTGCAATGACAGCATAACTAGCGTGTAATGACAGCATAACTAGCGTGTAATGACAGCATAACTAGTGTGTAATGACAGCATAACAGCATAACTAGTGTGTAATGACAGCATAACTAGCGTGTAATGACAGCATAACTAGCGTGTAATGACAGCATAACTAGTGTGTAATGACAGCATAACTAGCGTGTAATGACAGCATAACAGCATAACTAGTGTGTAATGGCAGCATAACGAGTGTGCAATGACAGCATAACTAGCGTGTAATGACAGCATAACTAGTGTGTAATGACAGCATAACAGCATAACTAGTGTGTAATGACAGCATAACTAGTGTGCAATGACAGCATAACTAGTGTGTAATGACAGCATAACTAGTGTGCAATGACAGCATAACTAGTGTGCAATGACAGCATGACTAGTGTGTAATGACAGCATAACTAGTGTGCAATGACAACATAACTAGTGTGCAATGGCAGCATAACTAGTGTGTAATGACAGCATAACTAGTGTGTAATGACAGCATAACTAGTGTGCAATGACAGCATAACTAGTGTGCAATGACAGCATAACTAGTGTGCAATAACAACATAACTAGTGTGTAATGGCAGCATAACTAGTGTGTAATGACAGCATAACTAGTGTGTAATGACAACATAACTAGTGTGTAATGACAGGATAACCAGTGTGTAATGACAGGATAACCAGTGTGTAATGACAGCATAACCAGAGTGTAATGACAGCATAACCAGTGTGTAATGACATCATAACCAGAGTGTAATGACAGCATAACCAGTGTTCTAGCTGGGTAATGGTGCTGCCTTACCTGAGCAGGTAGAGAGGAGTCCCCCTTCACATCTGAAACACACATGATCACACAGTCAGACAGTGAGAGTGACAGTGTGTATGTTAGGGTGAGGTTAGGCGGGGTGTGTGTGTGTTGTGTATGTTAGGGTGAGGTTAGGCGGGGTGTACCTTGGGCAGCAGCAGGGGTGAAAGGCACAGACAGCTGAGCTGACAGGAGCTGCAGTCGTTCTTTCTTCATGGTCAGAGATTTAATCTGGTCTTCTAGACGCCTGTTCTCCTCCTGCAGCTGGTGGAGGGACTTCAACATTCCCAACACTACCACACACAGAGAGAGAGACCATATTAAACCAATACAAATTATCCAAACAATGAAATATAGGTGAGTAGATTAGATCTGATTAAGTCATGTAGGTGTGTGTGCTCACCATCTCCCTGTCCTCCCTGCTGCAGTAGGAACTGTTGTCCGTCGCTCCACTGTCTCTCCAGCAGCTGTTCTATAGAGGTGTCCCCTCCGCCCCCCTGACCTGAACCTAACGCTGACCCTGACCCTGGGTCATACCGGATCTGTAGCCCACCTAGAGGAGAACTGGAGGATGAGAGGGAGGGTTTGGGGGAGAGAGAGGAGGGTTTGGGGGAGGGAGAGAGAGGTGAAGAGTAAAGGAGATTAACACCAAACATAACATGAAACAAACGTGAAGAATGTCAAACCAAATCAATGTGTTGTTACAGGGTGTGCTTGGGCGGTATACCGTACGGTATATCGTGGTATTGAAAGGTATGATTTTCAAAACAGTCAGACGTATATATTTTAGTATTCACAAAAATGTAATTTAGCCAGTCACATGGTATACTTGTTTACAAAGCGCAAACTGAAGTTTCATGACCTGACGATTCACTGTTGAGCAGCGCCTAGAGAAGTGATCAAATTATACTTGAAATTCACTTCTAATGATTGCCAGCTAAATACCTTATGAGAGACAGAGAAAAACGAGAAAGAGAAACAGGGAGAAACACAAAGAGAGAGAAACAGAGAGAATGAGAGAGTGAGCAGAGTGGTGTGTGTGTGTGTGTATGGGAGAGAAAGAGCGTGTGTGTGTGTATGGGAGAGAAATAGTGTGTGTGTGTGTGTGTGTGTGTGTGTGTGTGTGTGTGTGTGTGTGTGTGTGTGTGTGTGTGTGTGTGTGTGTGTGTGTGTAGGTGTAGGTGTAGGTGTATGTGTATGTGTGTGTGGTACCCCTGGTGCAGTAAATCACTCTGTGTGAGTTTAGACACACTCTGATGTGTGAGAGAGAAAGAGGGAGGGAAAGAGAGCTAGGAGAAAACTTCACGGTTCAGGAATAAGCAACCGAGGGAGGGAGAGCATTTTTACCATTCCATCTCACTTCTGGCGCGCGCGTGCACGCCCCCCCCCCCACACACACACACAAAAAGAGCATTCTTATTGGAAAAATTCAGCTAGTAAATGTTTGGAGCAAACTGAAGGAAACCTTTAACTTCTTAAAATACCCCCCATTATTCAGTTATACACAGTACTACATCTATTTGCTATTTATACAGTAAAGAAAATCCATAAATATTTAAAGTAGTAAAGCAACCAACCTTGTCGAGTTCAACTATCCATCCCACCAAGTGTAAAAGCTGCAGTGTCAAACACCCATTCCCCCACACACACACCCCTTTCCCAGACATCCCCACACACGCTTGTTGGCAGAAAAATTGAGAAAAAGGCAAACTATCTTTGTAAAAATAATAAAAGCAAGCGCAGAGCTGAAGGACGTTTCCCACCATCACACACTCACAGAAGAGACCAGAAACGAGGAGAGAGGAGAAAGGAGGGGGGAGACCAGCGTGTGTGTGTTTGTGGGAGGGAAAAAGACCCCCACACAAGGGATCAGCGGAGGGGAAGACAGGAGAGGGGGATGGTGGAGAGAGAGGGGGGGATGGGTGGAGAGAGAGAGAAAGAGAGGGGGGATGGGTGGAGAGAGAGAGAGAGAGGGGGGGGGGTGGAGAGAGAGGGTGGAGAGAGAGAGGGGTTGGGTGGAGAGAGAGGGGGGGTGGGTGGAGAGAGAGAGAGGGGGGATGGGTAGAGAGAGAGAGAGGGGGGAATGGGTGGAGAGAGAGAGAAAGAGAGGGGTGTGGGTGGAGAAAGCGAGAGAGAGGGATGGGTGGAGAGAGAGAGGGGGGGTGGAGAGGGGAGAGAGAGAGGGTGGGTGGAGAGAGGGGGGGGTGGGTGGAGAGAGGGGGGTGGGTGGAGAGAGGGGGGTGGGTGGAGAGAGAGAGGGTGGGTGGAGAGAGAGAGAGAGGGGGGTGGAGAGAGAGAGGGGGTGGGTGGAGAGAGAGAGGGGGTGGATGGAGAGAGAGAGGGGGTGGATGGAGAGAGAGAGGGGGAGGGATGGGTGGAGAGAGAGAGAGCGAGGGGGGTGGAGAGAGAGCGAGGGGGGTGGAGAGAGAGCGAGGGGGGTGGAGAGAGAGCGAGGGGGGTGGAGAGAGAGAGGGGGGATGGGTGGAGAGAGAGAGGGGGGATGGGTGGAGAGAGAGGGGGGGCTGGGTGGAGAGAGAGAGAGAGGGGGATGGGTGGAGAGAGAGAGGGGGATGGGTGGAGAGAGAGAGAGGGATGGGTGGAGAGAGAAAGAGAGAGGGGGATGGGTGGAGAGGGGGGATGGGTAGAGAGAGAGAGGGGGGGTGGGGGGAGAGAGAGAGGGGTGGGTGGGTAGAGAGAGAGAGGGGGGGGGTGGGGGGAGAGAGAGAGGGGTGGGTGGGTAGAGAGAGAGAGGGGGGGGGGGGTGGAGAGAGCGAGGGGGGGGGGTGGAGGATATTTTGTGTGGAATGTAAATATGGGTTCACCGGGAATAGGGGGAATGTGTGTGTGTGTGTGTACTCACTGTGGAGAGAGGGTGGTCTTGGGAGAGGCTCGTCTGGGGAAGCCCTGAGCTCCAACACTGTTTCCATCTCCAACATCCTGATCTACACACAGTAAATAACACACTTACAACTGTGATGGCATCTCCCTCCCTCCCAGGCCAGACGTTCATCTTCCTCTGCAAGAGTAATGAATCTCACACGCTAACACAGCGCACAGGCTAACACAGCGCACAGGCTAACACAGCGCACAGGCTAACACAGCGCACAGGCTAACACAGCGCACAGGCTAACACAGCGCACAGGCTAACACAGCGCACAGGCTAACACAGCGCACAGGCTAACACAGCGCACAGGCTAACACAGCGCACAGGCTAACACAGCGCACAGGCTAACACAGCGCACAATAGTATACGGGACTAGACATGCGCTGGTCTCCACTTCCGACAGTCAATCTCATCTCCTATTTGACTCTCTTCTTCACCTTTCCTGCCTGTCACTCAAAAGCAAAAACACCCCCAACCCAGTCGCATTATAGTTAACCCCTAGAGGTCAGGGAGGACCAATGGCTGCAGGCGATACTGAAACACCAGGAAACTTTCTCCCACTCCTCCCCCTTAGGGCTGGGCGGTATACCGTATTTATTATATACCAGTATTGATGCACAGACCACTTTCAGTTTGTACTTTATCTTTTGTAATAGTATTTCAAGCTTTGCCTTGTTAATAATTCTCCTTTCTGGACTACCCATCCCGGATCCGGGATCATTCTCATCAGAAACGCTGACTAGCATAGCCTAGCCTAGCGCCACAGGGATATATGTGATACGCAACTCCGATGTGTATAATGTCAGTTATAGTTTACTCCGTTTTCTACTTGAGTCACCTCTCCCTCTCCCTCTCCCTCTCTCCTGCTGCATGCCGCTAACCACACCAAGCACTGCCCCCTGTCACTCAAGGAGAGCGCAGTTGCTCGACCACAGAGTCACGAGCACTTAGTTGCTGTTCACACTGCCTGGTCAGATGGCTGCAACAATGTTGCTGACATGCTGCGTTCTATACACTATTAGTGTGTGTACAGTGCATTCTGAAAGTATTCAGACCCCTTGACTTGTTGCACATTTTGTTACGTTGCAGGATGATTCTACAATGGATTTTTTTTTTTAATTCTCATCAATCTACATACAATACCCCATAATGACAAAGCAAAAATGTATTACAAATAAATAACAGAAATACTACATTTACATAAGTATTCACAAGTACTTTTGTTGCAGTGATTACAGTCTCAAGTCTTCTTGGGTATGACACTACAAGCTTGGCACATCTGTATTTGGGGAGTTTCTCCCATTGTTCTCTGCAGCTCCTCTCAAGCTCTGTCAGGTTGGATGGGGAGCGTTGCTGCACAGCTATTTTAGGTCTCTCCAGAGATGTTAGAATGGGTTCAAATCCGGGCTGAAAAGGATTAGTCAGCTATTCTGCCACTGTGTCACTATATATACAGAAGTATGTTGACACGCCTTCTCTGTTTAGGGACAAATAGCATTCTAGTTTGCTCTGTTTTTTTGTTAATTCTTTCCAATGTGTCAAGTTATTATGTTTTTGTTTTCTCATGACTTGGTTGGGTCTAATTGTGTTGCTGTCCTGGGGCTCTGTGGGGTCTGTTTGTGAACAGAGCCCCAGGACCAGCTTGCTTAGACCAATCTTCTCCAGGTTCATTTCTCTGTAGGTGATGGCTTTGTTATGGAAGGTTTGGGAATCGCTTCCTTTTAGGTGGTTGTACAATTTAACGTCTCTTTTCTGGATTTTGATCATTAGCGGGTGTCGGCCTAATTCTGCTCTGCATGCATTATTTGGTGTTTCACGTTGTACACAGAGGATATTTTTTGCAGAATTCTGCATGCAGAGTCTCAATTTGGTGTTTGTCCCATTTTGTGAATTCTTGGTTGGTGAGCGGACCCCAGACCTCACAACCATCAAGGGCAATGGGTTCTATAACTGATTCAAGTATTTTTTGCCAGATCCTAATTGGTATGTTAAATGTTATGTTCTTTTGGATGGCATAGAATGCCCTTCTTGCCTTGTCTCCCAGATCATTCACAGCTTTGTGGAAGTTACCTGTGGTGCTGATGTTTTGGTCGAGGTACATATAGTTTTTTGTGTGCTCTAGGGCAACGGTGTCTAGATGGAATTTGTATTTGTGGTCCTGGCGACTGGACCTTTTTTGGAACACCATTATTTTTTGTCTTACTGAAATTTACTGTCAGAGCCCAGGTCTGTATCTTACTGTCTGCAAACTACAAGTTTGTCTTTTCTCAGCAAGATGTTGCTAAAATAATTTGTGTTAGCCGCTAATCACTAGTTAGTACATTTAGCTAGCTAGCTAGCTAGCCAGCTAAGAGTCACAGCAAACGTAGGTAGCTAGCTAATACTGCCTGGTACCAGTACTGGTGTAGGCTTTGATAAGCATGCTTGTGCAACGGTATAGAGAGGAATAAGCAAAGCATTAATATGTTGGCCAGCTAGCTAGCTACATGAAGTAAGAAAATACGTAATGTAACATCTAAATTAGGGTAACCTGGAAACACTGACCAACACTTTGGTTCCTACCCGGTCAATAATTACTCACTGGCTTATTCATTTGTTTTCATGTCAAACAACAATGTATTCAAGGTGCAGCTCACTATATTCGAAGTATAGAATTCAAATAATCATTATATTTCCATGATTTCAACAGTTCACCAATTAACTAAGCCTATATTTTTGCCCATATCATGCTGCCTGTCAGTGTGGAAATAATAACAAAAGTGCAGAAAATACAGATATTGATGAAAATGCTGAAAATAATTTTGTTTGTTTGGAATCACTTATAATGTATGTGTTGCCACCCTAGGGCCATGAGATACTCAGAAAGCATAATTACAACATTTAATATTCAAAAACCTAAAATACCATCAAAAATTTGAAAAATATTGTGATATGATATTTTGCCCATATCACCCAGCCCTACTCCTCCTATGTCCACAAGTAGACCAGTCACCACATCCCACACAGTCAATCCTTCTCTCTAACCCTTCACTGCTGTCTGTGTGTGTGTGTGTGTGTGTGTGTGTGTGTGTGTGTGTGTGTGTGTGTGTGTGTGTGTGTGTCGTAACCTAAGCAGTGTGTTAGTGGGAGGAGTCTGTCAGTGGGTGTGGTGACCTCTGAACCCTCTGTAGACCGTGACTTATCCATGATCACACACACACACACACACACACACACACACACACACACACACACACACACACACACACACACACACACACACACACACACACACACACACACACACACACACACACACGTTGGTGCCAACCTGCGGGGGAAGCCTCAGACTGTGCGATGAGAGCAGCCATGGCAGAGTTGGGGTTGAGTCGGTTTCCAAACATGTGGGAGGGAGCCATGTTGAACACTAGACCTGGTAACCCACTCACCTACAGGGGAGAGAGACACTCAGTTACAATACATGGAGGATGACTGGATGCAGTTGGTGACTTGGGGAGACAGACACACTGTGCATGGAGCAGCTTTATGTCCTCCACAGGTAGTAAATAGACATGATGTCCTGCTGCCCTGGGCCTCGTCTCCACTATGTATGAGAGGGGAGAATGTGTGTGGTGGGACCAGAAGGGTGACTGGTAGAATTGGATCCCCTTTACTCCTCCATAGTGCCTGTCAGATCAGGGGAAAGCAGAGAGGGCCTACAGCAGCACCTAGATCTTCTGCACAGATTCTGTCAGACCTGGGCCCTGACAGTAAATCTCACTAAGACAAAAATAATGGTGCTCCAAAAAAGGTCCAGTCACCAGGACCACAAATATCAGTTCCATCTAGACACCATTGCCCTAGAGCACACAAAGAAACTATACATACCTCGGTCTAAACATTACTACCACAGGTAACTTCCACAAAGCTGTGAGCGATCTGAGAGACAAGGCAAGAAGGGCCTTCTATGTAGGATCTGGCAAAAAATACTTGAATCAGTTATAGAACCCATTGCCCTTTATGGTTGTGAGGTCTGGGGTTCGCTCACCAACCAAGAATTCACAAAATGGGACAAACACCAAATTGAGACTCTGCATGCAGAATTCTGCAAAAATATCATCCGTGTACAATGTAAAACACCAATTAATGCATGCAAAGCAGAATTAGGCCGATAACCACTAATTATTAAAATCCAGAAAAGAGACATTAAATTCTACAACCACCTAAAAGGAAGCGATTCCCAAACCTTTCATAACAAAGCCATCAACTACAGAGAGATGAACCTGGAGAAGAGTCCCCTAAGCAAGCTGGTCCTGGGGCTCTGTTCACAAACACAAACAGACCCCACAGAGCCCCAGAACAGCAACACAATTAGACCCAACCAAGTCATACGAAAACAAAAAGATAATTACTTGACACTTTGGAAAGAATTAACAAAAAAACTGAGCAAACTAGAATGCTATTTGTCCCTAAACAGAGAGTACACAGTGGCAGAATACCTGACCACTGTGACTGACCCAAACTTAAGGAAAGCTTTGACTATGTACAGACTCAGTGAGCATAGCCTTGCTATTGAGAAAGGTCGCCGTAGGCAGACCTGGCTCTCAAGAGAAGACAGGCTATGTGCAAACTGCCCACAAAATGAGGTGGAAACTGAGCCGCACTTCCTAACCTCCTGCCAAATGTATGACCATATTAGAGACACATATTTCCCTCAGTTTACACAAATCCACAAAGAATTTGAAAACAAACCCAATTTTGATAAACTCCCATATCTACTGGGTGAAATACCACAGTGTGACATCACAGCAGCAAGATTTGTGACCTGTTGCTACAAGAAAAGGGCAACCAGTGAAGAACAAAGCTCATTGTAAATACAACCCATATTTATGTTAATTTATTTTCCCTTTTGTAGTTGAACTATTTGCACATCGTTACAACACTGTATATAGACATAATATGACATTTGAAATATCTTTATTCTTTTGGAGTGTAATGTCTGCTGTGAATTTTTATTGTTAGTTTCACTTTTGTTTATTATCCATTTCACTTGCTTTGGCAATGTAAACATATGTTTCCCAGGCCAATAAAGCCCTTTGAATTGAAATGAGAGAGAGATGGTAGGGAACAACTGGGCAGAGAGAGGGGGAGCAGAGGGGGTACAACTGGGCAGAGAGAGGGGGAGCAGAGGGGGTACAACTGGGCAGAGAGAGGGGGGGGAGCAGAGGGGGTACAACTGGGCAGAGAGAGGGGGGGAGCAGAGGGGGTACAACTGGGCAGAGAGAGGGGGGGAGCAGAGGGGGACAACTGGGCAGAGAGAGGGGGGGGAGCAGAGGGGGTACAACTGGGCAGAGAGAGGGGGGGAGCAAAGGGGGTACAACTGGGCAGAGAGAGGGGGGGAGCAGAGGGGGTACAACTGGGCAGAGAGAGAGGGGGGAGCAGAGGGGGTACAACTGGGCAGAGAGAGGGGGGGAGCAGAGGGGGTACAATTGGGCAGAGAGGGGGGGGGAGCAGAGGGGGTACAACTGGGCAGAGAGAGGGGGGGTGGGGGCAGAGAGGGGGACAACTGGGCAGAGAGAGAGGGGGTGGGGCAGAGAGGGTACAACTGGGCAGAGAGAGAGGGGGAGCAGAGGGGTACCACTGGGCAGAGAGGGGGACAACTGGGCAGAGAGAGGGGGGGTGGGGGCAGAGAGGGGGACAACTGGGCAGAAAGAGAGAAAAAGAGCCCCTGCTCATTTGGAAAGAGGACCGGCTAGGAGGTCAGGGGTCAGAGACGGGGGGGTCAGGATGTTAGATATGAAACCTGTCTCTCATGCTTTTCAGAACTTTATTTAACTTGTATGTCTCTGACATTAACGTTGATCTGACTGTTCAGTACAGGTCTAGTCTGTGTGTGTGTGTGTGTGTGTGTGTGTGTGTGTGTGTGGTGTGTGTGGTGTGTATGTGTGTGGTGTCTGGTGGTGTGTATGTGTGTGTGGTGTGTGTGTGTGGTGTGCAGTGGTGTGTATGTGTGTGTGTGGTGGTGTGTATGTGTGTGTATATGTGTGGTGTCTGGTGGTGTGTATGTGTGTGTATGTATGTATGTGTGTGTGGTGTGCGGTGGTGTGTGTGTTTATGTGTGTGTGTCTGCTCACATGGGAGGAGGCTGTGCTGGTCAGGGGGGCTGTGGCAGTAAGGGGAGTGGGAGGGGCTAGTGAGGGTGTCGGCTGCTGCAACTCAGAGTTAGCGCCACCCATAGCAACAGGTCCCGCCCCTGATGACACGTCACCACTGGAGAATGCACCTACAAAGAGAGACATCATCATCATCATCACTATGATCATTTTTCATAACCATGGAAGTAAAGTCCTCATTGTCTGGTGTATATACGTCTGCAGGACAGTAGTGATTGATGCCATGAATGAGTGGGCTTGATCAAATCAGAGCAATAACAAGCCTTCCTACACAGGCATTCAGCATGTATACACATATTAAACACACACACAACCAAAAATATTACACACACAACCACACACACTAAAGACACACACACATACATATTAAAGACACAGAAACAAACGCATATTAAACACACACACAGTATGTGGAGGCCAGTCCTGCAGCTGACCCAGAATAACAGGAAGAAATCTGATGACTCACACATTCTTCTATCACAACACACAGCTTTTCATACAGGGTTGAAGACCGGAGGCCCAATACATATTCATGTGACTCCATCACATGTCCTTCTAGTTCTCTGTTTGTTGCTGCTGCTGCTGCTATTTCATTGATTTTATATACATACACACACACAGAGCGCGCTCGCACACACACACACACACACACACACACACACACACACACACACACACACACACACACACACACACACACACACACACACACACACGGGATAAACTCTGCCCCTGCCCCTTAGTGACCCCTGGGATGGTGGTGGTGGTGGGGGGAGAAGAAGAAAGAAAGAGAGAGAGAGGCCCCCCTCACCCCACAAAAGGCTGAATGGCTGTGGGCAGCACACATTCACAAGAGGAACAAGAGTGCTTTGTGCCTGAGAGAGGGGGGGGGGGGGGGGGGGGGGGAATCACATACTGCATAAACTGCTAGACTACTCCTCAAATCATACCATCATCGACACAACACAGCTCCTAACTTACAAGATTGTTGAAGACAATCCACTTTTTATATACCGATAAGGTCATATAAGATGATGGTCTAATACCATTCAATAACAGAATTCTTTACCAGATATTAATGTTTAAATAAGACAACTGACTACATTAAGCTACATTATTTGATGCTACCTTGAATGTGTGGGTATTAAGTAGTTGTTGGGGAATTGTTAGATTACTTGTTAGATATTACTGCACTGTAGGGAACTAGAAGCACAAGCATTTTGCTACACTCGCATTAACATCTGCTAACCATGTGTATGTGACCATTAACATCTGCTAACCATGTGAATGTGACCATTAACATCTGCTAACCATGTGTATGTGACCATTAACATCTGCTAACCATGTGTATGTGACCATTAACATCTGCTAACCATGTGTATGTGACCATTAACATCTGCTAACCATGTGTATGTGACCATTAACATCTGCTAACCATGTTGTATGTGACCATTAACATCTGCTAACCATGTGAATGTGACCATTAACATCTGCTAACCGTGTGAATGTGACCATTAACATCTGCTAACCGTGTGTATGTGACCATTAACATCTGCTAACCGTGTGTATGTGACCATTAACATCTGCTAACCATGTGTATGTGACCATTAACATCTGCTAACCATGTGAATGTGACCATTAACATCTGCTAACCATGTTGTATGTGACCATTAACATCTGCTAACCATGTGTATGTGACCATTAACATCTGCTAACCATGTTGTATGTGACCATTAACATCTGCTAACCATGTTGTATGTGACCATTAACATCTGCTAACCATGTTGTATGTGACCATTAACATCTGCTAACCATGTGAATGTGACCATTAACATCTGCTAACCATGTTGTATGTGACCATTAACATCTGCTAACCATGTGTATGTGACCATTAACATCTGCTAACCATGTGAATGTGACCATTAACATCTGCTAACCATGTTGTATGTGACCATTAACATCTGCTAACCATGTGAATGTGACCATTAACATCTGCTAACCATGTGTATGTGACCATTAACATCTGCTAACCATGTGTATGTGACCATTAACATCTGCTAACCATGTGTATGTGACCATTAACATCTGCTAACCATGTGAATGTGACCATTAACATCTGCTAACCATGTGTATGTGACCATTAACATCTGCTAACCATGTGTATGTGACCATTAACATCTGCTAACCATGTTGTATGTGACCATTAACATCTGCTAACCATGTGAATGTGACCATTAACATCTGCTAACCATGTGTATGTGACCATTAACATCTGCTAACCATGTGAATGTGACCATTAACATCTGCTAACCATGTGTATGTGACCATTAACATCTGCTAACCATGTGTATGTGACCATTGACATCTGCTAACCATGTGTATGTGACCATTAACATCTGCTAACCATGTGTATGTGACCATTAACATCTGCTAACCATGTGAATGTGACCAATAAAATGTGATTTGAATTATAAGGCAAAATGTAGATGTGTGAAAATAGACATACCCAAAAGTAATTATTTTTCATAAGGTGGTCATAAACAATAACTGGTAATGCTGCATAGTTCTAGAAAGATCTGGAACTCACCTTTCTGGAAGAAAATAAAATAGCTATAAAATGTAGTCACTTTTGAGGATACAAGCTAAAGTACATAGTACAAATATTATAAAAATATGAAAATGCATAGAATTGTTTTCCTATTCAACAAAAGTGGGGCAATAGAGCTTGAAATTACTGAAATGCTTTCTAAATATAAGTGTAAAATAAATACTGTATGATCATACTTAGTGACAATAATATAGTGGCACCATTTCATATAACTTGATTTAACTGACAATTGATTTAACTGACAACATCAACTTTTCTGCCAGACACCATTCAAATGTTTACAGACTCGTTACAACTTCAACTTTAAGCACGAAGTGATTTCGTCCGTCTGTGACCAAGAGAAAGTGGCCTTTATTGAAATGTAAAAAAAAAAAAATCTGTTTAGAGCTATAAATCCCATTTGAGATCACAGCGAAATGAAACTACTATTGTTGCTTCCGCTAGATTCTCCCGATTCATATGCGCTATTGCAAGCGGCACAGGAAATCCTTTCTTTGTCTGGATAGGCCAGAAAATGTAACGTGTTGCTCCCTATGCAAAACACTGATTTCCTGTGTCTGTGAAACACAACAGTGCTTGCAATAGCGCATATGAAACTCGGGACAACCACCGCTTTTAGTAAGTTTAAGGCGTTTGACGTTGCACCGTTCACAGAGCGCGCTGTACACAGAAATATTAGTGGGAACCGGTCCTATATAGCGGACTAAACATCGAAGAGGTTATTAAACGAGCAATCTGAAGTTAACTCTCTACAGATATAACATTATTATAAGTCTTGTCATTGAAAATACTAAATGTATTGGCACATTGCTACCTGTCCCCAACTTATTGGTCCACCTACACATATCCATCCCAAAGCTAGGCTCCAGTACTACTGGCTGAACGGTGGGGCTACATTTCTCATGTCTACACAGGAACACATGTAGCTAATACGCTTTTATGGCCTCTAGTGAATCATCAACAACACATAAGAAAGGATGGCTGGGGGTGTGTGTGTGTGTGTGGGGGGTGGGGGCAGTCGCATTAGCTCAGCTACATCGGTGTAGGACTGTCCAATTGGGAATCAATCAAAAGTGATCAATAAGGACTTAACAACATCACCCCCCCCCATCCATCCTCCTCAGGCCAGGGACCCACCACGTCTAAGCCTGTGGGGGGTGGGGGGCTCACCCGGAGAGATGTACTAGGTTTAGAGAGGGTAAACCAGGAGAGATGTACTAGGTTTAGAGAGGGTAAACCAGGAGAGATGTACTAGGTTTAGAAAGGATAAACCAGGAGAGATGTACTAGGTTTAGAGAGGATAAACCAGGAGAGATGTACTAGGTTTAGAGAGGGTAAACCAGGAGAGATGTACTAGGTTTAGAGAGGGTAAACCAGGAGAGATGTACTAGGTTTAGAGAGGGTAAACCAGGAGAGATGTACTAGGTTTAGAGAGGGTAAACCAGGAGAGATGTACTAGGTTTAGAGAGGGTAAACCAGGAGAGATGTACTAGGTTTAGAGAGGGTAAACCCAGAGAGATGTACTAGGTTTAGAGAGGGTAAACCAGGAGAGATGTACTAGGTTTAGAGAGGGTAAACCAGGAGAGATGTAGTAGGTTTAGAGAGGGTAAACCAGGAGAGATGTAGTAGGTTTAGAGAGGGTAAACCAGGAGAGATGTAGTAGGTTTAGAGAGGGTAAACCAGGAGAGATGTACTAGGTTTAGAGAGGGTAAACCAGGAGAGATGTACTAGGTTTAGAGAGGGTAAACCAGGAGAGATGTACTAGGTTTAGAGAGGGTAAACCAGGAGAGATGTACTAGGTTTAGAGAGGGTAAACCAGGAGAGATGTACTAGGTTTAGAGAGGGTAAACCAGGAGAGATGTACTAGGTTTAGAGAGGGTAAACCAGGAGAGATGTACTAGGTTTAGAGAGGGTAAACCAGGAGAGATGTACTAGGTTTAGATAGGGTAAACCAGGAGAGATGTACTAGGTTTAGAGAGGGTAAACCAGGAGAGATGTACTAGGTTTAGAGAGGGTAAACAAGGAGAGATGTACTAGGTTTAGAGAGGGTAAACCAGGAGAGATGTAGTAGGTTTAGAGAGGGTAAACCAGGAGAGATGTACTAGGTTTAGAGAGGGTAAACCAGGAGAGATGTACTAGGTTTAGAGAGGGTAAACCAGGAGAGATGTACTAGGTTTAGAGAGGGTAAACCAGGAGAGATGTACTAGGTTTAGAGAGGGTAAACCAGGAGAGATGTACTAGGTTTAGAGAGGGTAAACCAGGAGAGAATACTACACTGAACAGCAGCCAACATATCAGACGGCTGGAGCCCTGCCTGTAAAACATGAAGCCTACTTTAACCCAAGCTGCCCTCCCGATGACATTAACCAGCACTGATTAACCCCCCACTCCGACACACCCCGTATTATCAAACATTAACCCAGCCAAGATATAACCCCCATTTAGCCCCCAACCATCACACAACAATCTGTCAGATTAACTATCTATCTGTCAGCGGGAACGGCAGGAGACAGGATGGAGGGATGAGATTAACGACAAGAATCTCCATTACCGCCCCACATTAACCCCCAGCTAAATATTTACAGTACACACACACACACACACACACACACACACACACACACACACACACACACACACACACACACACACACACACACACACACACACACACACACACACACACACACACACACAGCCTTCAGAAAGCATTCACACCCCTTGACTTTTCCACCTTTTGTCTTGTTACAGCCTGAATTTAAAATTGATTAAATTGAGATTTTTTGGTCACTGGCCACACAATACCCCATAATGTCAAAGGGAGGTTTTCCAATGCCTCGCAAAGGGCACCTATTGGTAGATGGGTCAACATTTTAAAAAGCTTACCATGAATATCCCTTTGAGCATAGTGAAGTTATTAATTACACATTGGGTGGTGTATCAATACACCCAGTCACTATAAAGATACAGGCGTCCTTCCTAACTCCACTCAGGGATTTCACCATGAGGCCAATGGTGACTTTAAAACAGTTTGAGTTTAATGGCTGTGGTAGGAAAAAAACTGAAGATGGATCAACAACATTGTAGTTACTCCACAGTACTAACCTAATTGACAGAGTGAGAAGAAAGAAGCCTGTACAGAATACAAATATTCCAAAACGTGCATCCTTTTTTGCAAAAAGGCACTAAAGTAATCCAGCAAAAAATTTGGCAAAGCAATTAACTTTTTGTCCTGAATACAAAGTGTTATGTTTGGGTCAAATCCAATACAGCACATTACTGAGTAACACTCTCCATATTTTGAAGCATAGTGGTAGCTGCATCATGTTATGGGTATGATTGTAATCGTTAAGGAATGGGAAGTTTTTCAGGATAAAAAAAAAGAACAAGGAATGGAGCTAACCGCAGGCAAAATCCTAGAGGTTCAGTCTGCTTTCCACCAGACACTGGGAGATGAATTCACCTTTCAGCAGGACAATAACCTAAAACACAAGGCTAAGTCTACACTGGAGTTGCTTACCAAGAAGACAGTGAATGTTCCTGAGTGGCTGAGTTACAGTTTTGACTTAAATCTGCTTGGAAATCTATGGTAAGACCTGAAAATGGTTGTCTAGCAATGATCAACAACCAATTTGGCAGATCTTTAACATTTTGAAAATAATAATGGGCAAATGTTGCACAATCCAGGTGTGGAAAGCTCTTAGAGATTTACCCAGAAAGACTCACAGCTGTAATAGCTGCTAAAGGTGATTCTAACATGTATTGACTCAGGGGTGTGAATACTTATGCAAATGAGATATTTTCTTTGTTTTCATTTAAATAAATATATTAATAAAAATAATTCTAAAAACACGTTTTCACTGTCATTATGGGGTATTCTGTGTAAGTGGGTGAGAAATAAACTCAATTGAATCCATTTTGAAATCAGGCTGTAACAACAAAATGTGGAATAAGTCAAACATGGAGAGAGCCTACAGAACAGGGGAGAGGCAAGATAGAAAGAGAGAGGAGGGTAAAGGAAGGAATGAGAGAGGCATGGATAAGAGGGAGGAGAGTAGAGAGAGTAAAGAAGGAGCGAACGAGAGAGAGAGAGAAATGAAGGGAGCAAATATAGTGAGGAATAGAGAGGGAGAAAGAGAAACAGAGAGAGGGAAAGAGAGAAAGAGAGAGAAAGACAGAAAGAGAGAGAGCGTAAGAGAAAAAAAGAGAAAAAGATAAGGATGCAAATAGACATGTCCTACAGCAGAAGGGAATAGACATGTCCTACAGCAGGAGGGAATAGACATGTCCTACAGCAGAAGGGAATAGACATGTCCTACAGCAGAAGGGAATAGACATGTCCTACAGCAGGAGGGAATAGACATGTCCTACAGCAGGAGGGAATAGACATGTCCTGCAGCAGGAGGGAATAGACATGTCCTACAGCAGAAGGGAATAGACATGTCCTACAGCAGGAGGGAATAGACATGTCCTGCAGCAGGAGGGAATAGACATGTCCTACAGCAGGAGGGAATAGACATGTCCTACAGCAGGAGGGAATAGACATGTCCTACAGCAGAAGGGAATAGACATGTCCTACAGCAGAAGGGAATAGACATGTCCTACAGCAGAAGGGAATAGACATGTCCTGCAGCAGGAGGGAATAGACATGTCCTGCAGCAGGAGGGAATAGACATGTCCTGCAGCAGGAGGGAATAGACATGTCCTGCAGCAGGAGGGAATAGACATGTCCTGCAGCAGGAGGGAATAGACATGTCCTGCAGCAGGAGGGAATAGACATGTCCTGCAGCAGGAGGGAATAGACATGTCCTGCAGCAGGAGGGAATAGACATGTCCTGCAGCAGGAGGGAATAGACATGTCCTGCAGCAGGAGGGAATAGACATGTCCTGCAGCAGGAGGGAATAGACATGTCCTACAGCAGAAGGGAATAGACATGTCCTGCAGCAGGAGGGAATAGACATGTCCTACAGCAGGAGGGAATAGACATGTCCTACAGCAGAAGGGAATAGACATGTCCTACAGCAGAAGGGAATAGACATGTCCTACAGCAGGAGGGAATAGACATGTCCTACAGCAGAAGGGAATAGACATGTCCTACAGCAGAAGGGAATAGACATGTCCTACAGCAGGAGGGAATAGACATGTCCTACAGCAGAAGGGAATAGACATGTCCTACAGCAGGAGGGAATAGACATGTCCTACAGCAGGAGGGAATAGACATGTCCTACAGCAGAAGGGAATAGACATGTCCTACAGCAGGAGGGAATAGACATGTCCTACAGCAGAAGGGAATAGACATGTCCTACAGCAGAAGGGAATAGACATGTCCTGCAGCAGGAGGGAATAGACATGTCCTGCAGCAGGAGGGAATAGACATGTCCTACAGCAGGAGGGAATAGACATGTCCTACAGCAGAAGGGAATAGACATGTCCTACAGCAGGAGGGAATAGACATGTCCTACAGCAGAAGGGAATAGACATGTCCTACAGCAGGAGGGAATAGACATGTCCTACAGCAGGAGGGAATAGACATGTCCTACAGCAGAAGGGAATAGACATGTCCTACAGCAGAAGGGAATAGACATGTCCTACAGCAGGAGGGAATAGACATGTCCTACAGCAGGAGGGGATAGACATGTCCTGCAGCAGGAGGGGATAGACATGTCCTACAGCAGGAGGGAATAGACATGTCCTACAGCAGAAGGGAATAGACATGTCCTGCAGCAGGAGGGAATAGACATGTCCTACAGCAGAAGGGAATAGACATGTCCTGCAGCAGGAGGGAATAGACATGTCCTACAGCAGAAGGGAATAGACATGTCCTGCAGCAGGAGGGAATAGACATGTCCTACAGCAGAAGGGAATAGACATGTCCTGCAGCAGAAGGGAATAGACATGTCCTACAGCAGGAGGGAATAGACATGTCCTACAGCAGAAGGGAATAGACATGTCCTGCAGCAGAAGGGAATAGACATGTCCTGCAGCAGAAGGGAATAGACATGTCCTACAGCAGGAGGGAATAGACATGTCCTACAGCAGAAGGGAATAGACATGTCCTACAGCAGAAGGGAATAGACATGTCCTGCAGCAGGAGGGGATAGACATGTCCTGCAGCAGAAGGGAATAGACATGTCCTACAGCAGGAGGGAATAGACATGTCCTACAGCAGAAGGGAATAGACATGTCCTACAGCAGAAGGGAATAGACATGTCCTGCAGCAGAAGGGAATAGACATGTCCTACAGCAGGAGGGAATAGACATGTCCTGCAGCAGGAGGGAATAGACATGTCCTGCAGCAGAAGGGAATAGACATGTCCTGCAGCAGAAGGGAATAGACATGTCCTGCAGCAGAAGGGAATAGACATGTCCTACAGCAGGAGGGAATAGACATGTCCTACAGCAGAAGGGAATAGACATGTCCTACAGCAGAAGGGAATAGACATGTCCTGCAGCAGGAGGGAATAGACATGTCCTGCAGCAGAAGGGAATAGACATGTCCTACAGCAGGAGGGAATAGACATGTCCTACAGCAGGAGGGAATAGACATGTCCTACAGCAGAAGGGAATAGACATGTCCTGCAGCAGAAGGGAATAGACATGTCCTGCAGCAGAAGGGAATAGACATCGTGCTTCTACACCTGCATTGCTTGCTGTTTGGGGTTTTAGGCTGGGTTTCTGTACAGCACTTCGAGATATTAGCTGATGTACGAAGGGCTATATAAAATAAAATAAATTAAAAAAATGTCCTACAGCAGAAGGGAACTCCAAAGCATTGACGCGGTTGCCAAAAAACAGAACACAAGATGAAACGAGACAGAGAGCACACACACACACACACACACACACACACACACACACACACACACACACACACACACACACACACACACACACAGAGAGTAGTGTTGTCCAGCAGGGTTCATAGCACTCTAACCTTCCCCTCCTCTCCAATAGGGAGAGTCTACTACAACAGCCTCTAATTGCCTGTTCAACCCTTAGGCAGCTCTCTCCCATTTAGCCCTGTATTGCTTTATGGCCAGTCATCAGTCTCCACCACAGCATTACACGGCTGCTGATACAAAACATGCTTTAATAGAAAGAGCAATGAAAGACAGAGTGAGGAAAGTGGTTGTGTGTGTGGATCCTACCGATCCCAGAAGGAGTAGAGGTGACTCCATCAATCTGCACACTGCCGTTCCTCAGTAAGGAAGGAGACTTCTGGATCCCACTGCTGACACCTCCTCTCTCTCCTCCACCGGGCCGGCCTGGCAGAGCGCTGGTAGAGGAGGGGGAAGGAGAGGAGGATGAGGTGGAGGAGAGAGAAGAGGACGATGAGGGGAGAGGTAGCGGTGCTGTGTGGTGCTCAGCTCCGTCTGTAGCCATGCCGTCAGGAGCATTGAAGCAGGGTCCATATCGGTTCCTCCAGTTTCCTCTCTTCTTCTTTCCCTTCACTCCTTCTTCTCCTACTTCTCCCCCCATCCCTGGCCCAGAGGAGGAGGAGGCAGCAGAGGAAGAGGAGGATGATGAGGAGCGTTTGTAGCCGGCCGTGGCAGCAACGTTCCCCGTTGGCTCGCTGTGAGAGTTCTCGTACAGTTTACCGCCGGCTACGCCACCGCTGGCAGGAAGCGACATCATGGAACCGAAGGTGCTGAGCGACGCCATGCCCTCCGAGGACGTGAGCTCACTGGGCTTCACTAGGCAACGGCTGAACGAGGGCGGGGAGAAGGAGTCCCCGCCTCCAGAGCGCAGCAACGGATCAGAGAAGCCCAGAAAGTCAGAGGTGGGAGGAGTCCCGGTGGAGGACGTCTTATTTGACAGCAGGAGGGCTGGAGAGAGAGGAGAAGCTGTTTGCAGACTTAATATACACACCCACACCCTCTGGCACTGCCAGACACATGGAAGCACCAGTAACAGATAACATAGTTCTTTTTGCTCTCTCTCTCTTTCCCTCAAATAGTCATCTCCTTGTTCCTCAGTCTCTAGTTGGACTGGGAGAATCTCTAATAGTCATCTCCTTGTTCCTCAGTCTCTAGTTGGACTGGGAGAATCTCTAATAGTCATCTCCTTGTTCCTCAGTCTCTAGTTGGACTGGGAGAATCTCTAATAGTCATCTCCTTGTTCCTCAGTCTCTAGTTGGACTGGGAGAATCTCTAATAGTCATCTCCTTGTTCCTCAGTCTCTAGTTGGACTGGGAGAATCTCTAATAGTCATCTCCTTGTTCCTCAGTCTCTAGTTGGACTGGGAGAATCTCTAATAGTCATCTCCTTGTTCCTCAGTCTCTAGTTGGACTGGGAGAATCTCTAATAGTCATCTCCTTGTTCCTCAGTCTCTAGTTGGACTGGGAGAATCTCTAATAGTCATCTCCTTGTTCCTCAGTCTCTAGTTGGACTGGGAGAATCTCTAATAGTCATCTCCTTGTTCCTCAGTCTCTAGTTGGACTGGGAGAATCTCTAATAGTCATCTCCTTGTTCCTCAGTCTCTAGTTGGACTGGGAGAATCTCTAATAGTCATCTCCTTGTTCCTCAGTCTCTAGTTGGACTGGGAGAATCTCTAATAGTCATCTCCTTGTTCCTCGGTCTCTAGTTGGACTGGGAGAATCTCTAATAGTCATCTCCTTGTTCCTCAGTCTCTAGTTGGACTGGGAGAATCTCTAATAGTCATCTCCTTGTTCCTCAGTCTCTAGTTGGACTGGGAGAATCTCTAATAGTCATCTCCTTGTTCCTCAGTCTCTAGTTGGACTGGGAGAATCTCTAATAGTCATCTCCTTGTTCCTCGGTCTCTAGTTGGACTGGGAGAATCTCTAATAGTCATCTCCTTGTTCCTCAGTCTCTAGTTGGACTGGGAGAATCTCTAATAGTCATCTCCTTGTTCCTCAGTCTCTAGTTGGACTGGGAGAATCTCTAATAGTCATCTCCTTGTTCCTCAGTCTCTAGTTGGACTGGGAGAATCTCTAATAGTCATCTCCTTGTTCCTCAGTCTCTAGTTGGACTGGGAGAATCTCTAATAGTCATCTCCTTGTTCCTCAGTCTCTAGTTGGACTGGGAGAATCTCTAATAGTCATCTCCTTGTTCCTCAGTCTCTAGTTGGACTGGGAGAATCTCTAATAGTCATCTCCTTGTTCCTCAGTCTCTAGTTGGACTGGGAGACCCGTTTCCCACTAGATGCAACTTACAACACGTCAGACCTCCAGTTGCCCCCTCAAGGCTGAAACACACACATACACGCTGCCATAAGGGGTCAGAGGTCAAGGGAGACTGATGGCGTCTGAGCGTCCCTCTCTAGTGTCTCTGTGTGTGTTGTTTGTGTGTGGCAGAGATTACAGGAGCTAGGATCTAGCCAGGGAGATGGTCATACACTACTGCTGGCACTCTGGACAACATCCAACAACTGTCACACACAGACTCAGGCATTCACAAACGACACACGCACAAACACAAACACACGCACAAACACACGCACAAACACATAAACACACGCACAAACACACGCACAAACACATAAACACACACAAACACACAAACACACGCATAAACACATGCACAAACACACAAACACACGGACAAACACATGCAAGCACAAACACACAAACACACGCACAAACACATAAACACACGCAAGCACAAACACACAAACACACGCACAAACACACAAACACACGTACAAACACACAAACACACGTACAAACACATAACACACACACAAACACACGCACAAACACATGAACACACGCACAAACACATAAACACACGCACAAACACATAAACACACGTACAGACGTAAACAGTGTATCAAACTCACCTTGATGAAAGGTTCCAGTGGAGGAGGCGGCAGTGGAGGAGGTTGCTGTAGTGACCACAGCAGAGGGGAGGGGCTTCCCAGTTGTGAGGGACTTGCGTCCCCGCTGAACACCAATCCCATGACTAATGCTCTTCTTGCCCTGTTTGACCTCAGACCCTTGTTTGCTCTCTGACCCCGTGGGGGGGGCATCCTTAGTACTCCCGGAGTGCACAGGCACTTCCTGGAAGTTGGCGGTGGTGAAACGGGCGGCACTGTCATCCAATCGCTTCTGCGATGAGGTGGGCAAAGAGGAGACTCCTCCTCCACCACCGCTGCTGTAGCTCTGGGAGATGGTTGAGGAGAGGAGGAGAGAGAATAAGATGATTGGAGAGGGAGGAGAGGAAGAGTGGAGTGTAGTGTAGTGGAGGAGTATAGAGGAGAGGGAGGGAAGGAGATGAGGGAAGGAGAAGAGAGGAGTGGAGAGGAAAGGAGAGGAGAAGTGGAGTGGGGAGGAAAGGAGGAGTGGAGAAGGAGAGGAGGAGTGGAGAAGAAAGGAAAGGAGAGAGAGGAGAAGTGGAGCATGAGAGAGGTCAGTCCAGCCCTAATGCCTAACAGAGCTAGTCAATGTTCACCTCACATTAAACCCACAGAGTGAGATGGAGAGACAGAGAGAAAGAGAGGGAGAAGCAGGGCGGAAAGGAGGAGTGGGCTCACCTTGTCTGAGGTGACCATGAGAGTTGGAGCGAGGGTGGGGGAAAGCTCTAGAATCTTCTTGTGTTTGGGTTTGTGTCTCTCCCTCTCTTTGTGTTTCTGAGGAGAGAGAGAAGGGAGGGATAAGCATTACGGAAGGGCAAGAAAGTAGAGGATGAGACATATGAGTGTTTGGGTTGGACACCTCTTATGAAAGAGAGAAAGAGAAAATGTATCTTTACTTCCCAGCCCCGGTCTGAGCTGAAAGGATGGTTCTACCACAATGAAAATAAAATAACCACAAAGTGCTTAAGACAGAAGAGAGTTTCAAATCTGCCATTTAGCAGACACTTGGTTTTCTGTCTTCCTAGTGAGAGATTCTACCCAATCCATGGCCTAAACCCCTCAAAACTCAATTTACACCCTCAGTTGCACACGTACATGTAGGTACATGCACACACACACGCAGAGGCGCAACTTTCACTGGGGACGGGGGTCATGCCCCCCCCCCCCCATTCTGAAATTGCATTTTTGTTCCCCCCAGTTTTATCATTGCAATGTGATACAAAAACCGGCAACAGAGTGCTTTAGGACCATATGGACGCCTCCTTTAGGACCACACGGACACCTCAGAGCGGGCTGACAGGCGGTTACAGGCAAGGCTTCTGGAAGGCTGGCTGGATCAGCACCGGTGAGTTGAGCATAGTTCAGTGTGTATGTTTTGCTGTCTTTCAGCGAGTTGTAAAACCAAGCAGAGCAGAGACTGGCTAATATTTAGTTGACATGTAGCTGGCAAGGTAACTGCCGTTTAACTTAACAGAAAAAAACGAGTGTTTATTAGCAGTGCTGAGTTAGTATTGTCACGGATATGTAAGGTTAGCTAATGTTTCATCCCCTCTCGACTGAGGTGAATGAATAAACTACACTAGCAGCTACCAGGGCCAGGTCAGCGCTAGCCTCTAGTTATCTGTCAGATAGATAGTAATAATAGCCACTTCATATCGCTAACAGCTGTTGTTTGTACGGAAATGTTTTGTAGCCTTTGTTTTGTCCCGTTTCAGAAGTAAATGATCTTGGCTAGCTTTTGCCAGTTGATCTACTGTTCGAAAGAGAGTTGGACAAAAATTGGTTAACGTAATCTATTCTTGTTGCATCAATCTCACTAGTCCTGAATCAAAACATTTTTTCAGTGCAATGTTAGTTTTATTAGTCAGTATGGCAATTTAACGTTATTGTTCTGTCAGTTTCCCTCGCTAATTCCCTACTTTTCACACTGACAGTAATGAACAGCTCTAACGTTACAGGCTTTGCTGTCATGGTGCACAGTAGAGGTCTGCGCGGACCGACGTCTTCACCCCGCCCGCAACTGCTGGCTTTCTGTCCGTAAGAACTGCTCCCAAATCCAACCTCAGTCCCGCAATGTTATTTCAGGCGTATGTGACGCAGCTCACTTGTCAGCCATGGTTCCAGCAATTGTGCGCCCTACAGGCAATATCAAATGCGCAAACATAATTTCAGAAATAGGTTAGATTACCTGAGATTCTCACATGTCCCTTACATTGTAATACTGGTCTATATCAGCCAATGTGCTAGATGTAGTTTGAAGAGAGCAGAGTTGGAGAGACTTGCACTTTCTTTTGAGCTATTTTAATAGCCTACCATTTAAGAGTGGGAAGATTTTCAGAGAGAAATATGGGTGATCATTAGTTAGGCCTATTTCTAGGCAATGTAGTAAACTATAGACTAATCATAGGACTATTTAGGGAGTACATTTCCTTGGAAAGATAACTGTCCCATGCTTCTCACACAGGCTATAACCTACTCTATTTAATTGGGACCACACATGCACCTGATCTCACAGGTGTGGCTGCTGAACTGGAAGCAGAAAGAATGATGACCACGCTACGTTTTGCGAAGTCCTGTAGGATATAGCCAACCTTTTAGGGCTCCCGTGTGGCGCAGCGGTCCAAGGCACTACATCGCAGTGCAAGAGGCGTCACTACAGTCCCTGGTTCGAATCCAGGCTGCATCACATCCGGCTGTGATTGGGAGTCCCATAGGGCGGCACACAATTGGCCCAGCGCCGTCCGGGTTTGGCCGTCATTGTAAATAAGAATTTGTTCTTAACTGACTTGCCTAGTTAAAGGTTAAATACATTTTAGGGGGATGATTTGCAGGCAGAGACAAATAAATGGGTAATCAATATTTATTGAAAATGAAAAGGTGCAACGCTCGCTCACCATAGTGGCCTAAGTTATGTGCGCGTTGTGCCTTTTCCTTTTCAATGATCACATTTTTTGATTGCACTTCGAATCACTTCTTTCCATGATCAATATTTATTTAAAGACACTAGTTAACTATAGTCTAATCATATTTAAGTTAATTTAATATTCAAGTTAACTGCCAATTGATTCTCCGCCCATATAGGCAGCCTACTCTGTTTCAATGAGACCACAAATACCTAGGCGCAATTGAATTCTCACACCCAACTAGGAGAGGTAGGCTACTTAAGATGAAGCCGCGAATTTTAAGTGTGTGAATAACACATTTAAAAAAAAATACAATAGGTAGGCTAATGCATACAAAGCAGAAAGAGGACTGTTAACAAATAATCTGTGGGACAACAAAAATATTTTCATCCCAAAGTTGTCTGTGACTGCCAGCTCCCACCTCAGCAAGAAAAATGCAGACCGCGCCGCAATGATCTCTGTGGGGACCCTCAGGTAGTGCAGCCCTGTAGTGTAGCCCTGTAGTGCAGCCCTGTAGTGCAGCCCTGTAGTACAGCCCTGTAGTACAGCCCTGTAGTGCAGCCCTGTAGTGCAGCCCTGTAGTACAGCCCTGTAGTGCAGCCCTGTAGTGCAGCCCTGTAGTGTAGCCCTGTAGTGTAGCCCTGTAGTGTAGCCCTGTAGTACAGCCCTGTAGTACAGCCCTGTAGTGTAGCCCTGTAGTGTAGCCCTGTAGTGCAGCCCTGTAGTGCAGCCCTGTAGTGCAGCCCTGTAGTGTAGCCCTGTAGTGTAGCCCTGTAGTACAGCACTGTAGTGTAGCCCTGTAGTACAGCACTGTAGTGTAGCCCTGTAGTGCAGCCCTGTAGTGCAGCCCTGTAGTACAGCCCTGTAGTGCAGCCCTGTAGTGCAGCCCTGTAGTGTAGCCCTGTAGTGCAGCCCTGTAGTGCAGCCCTGTAGTGCAGCCCTGTAGTGTAGCCCTGTAGTGCAGCCCTGTAGTGCAGCCCTGTAGTGCAGCCCTGTAGTGTAGCCCTGTAGTGCAGCCCTGTAGTGCAGCCCTGTAGTACAGCCCTGTAGTGCAGCCCTGTAGTGCAGCCCTGTAGTGCAGCCCTGTAGTGTAGCCCTGTAGTGCAGCCCTGTAGTGTAGCCCTGTAGTGTAGCCCTGTAGTGCAGCCAGTACTATGCACTATGCTCATGTCTTAGCAGGATCAGATGGTGACAGGGATCCCAGCAGCGTCAGACAGCCTGGGAAGACCAGTCTACGGAGCTCAGCTGAATTTTGCAGTAGGCCTATATTAACAATATCAGTGGATGATACAAAGTTCCATCTTGAGTTGATGGGTAACCTACAGTAGCTACAGGACAGCAGGTTAAATCTACAGTAGCTACAGGACAGCAGGTTAAATCTACAGTAGCTACAGGACAGCAGGTTAAATCTACAGTAGCTACAGGACAGCAGGTTAAACTTACAGTAGCTACAGGACAGCAGGTTAAATCTACAGTAGCTACAGGACAGCAGGTTAAATCTACAGTAGCTACAGGACAGCAGGTTAAACCTACAGTAGCTACAGGACAGCAGGTTAAACCTACAGTAGCTACAGGACAGCAGGTTAAACCTACAGTAGCTACAGGACAGCAGGTTAAATCTACAGTAGCTACAGGACAGCAGGTTAAATCTACAGTAGCTACAGGACAGCAGGTTAAACCTACAGCAGGTTAAATCTACAGGACAGCAGGTTAAATCTACAGTAGCTACAGGACAGCAGGTTAAACCTACAGTAGCTACAGGACAGCAGGTTAAATCTACAGTAGCTACAGGACAGCAGGTTAAACCTACAGTAGCTACAGGACAGCAGGTTAAACCTACAGTAGCTACAGGACAGCAGGTTAAATCTACAGTAGCTACAGGACAGCAGGTTAAATCTACAGTAGCTACAGGACAGCAGGTTAAACCTACAGTAGCTACAGGACAGCAGGTTAAACCTACAGTAGCTACAGGACAGCAGGTTAAATCTACAGTAGCTACAGGACAGCAGGTTAAATCTACAGTAGCTACAGGACAGCAGGTTAAATCTACAGTAGCTACAGGACAGCAGGTTAAATCTACAGTAGCTACAGGACAGCAGGTTAAATCTACAGTAGCTACAGGACAGCAGGTTAAATCTACAGTAGCTACAGGACAGCAGGTTAAATCTACAGTAGCTACAGGACAGCAGGTTAAATCTACAGTAGCTACAGGACAGCAGGTTAAATCTACAGTAGCTACAGGACAGCAGGTTAAACCTACAGTAGCTACAGGACAGCAGGTTAAACCTACAGTAGCTACAGGACAGCAGGTTAAATCTACAGGACAGCAGGTTAAATCTACAGTAGCTACAGGACAGCAGGTTAAACCTACAGTAGCTACAGGACAGCAGGTTAAATCTACAGTAGCTACAGGACAGCAGGTTAAACCTACAGTAGCTACAGGACAGCAGGTTAAATCTACAGGACAGCAGGTTAAATCTACAGTAGCTACAGGACAGCAGGTTAAATCTACAGTAGCTACAGGACAGCAGGTTAAATCTACAGGACAGCAGGTTAAATCTACAGTAGCTACAGGACAGCAGGTTAAATCTACAGTAGCTACAGGACAGCAGGTTAAATCTACAGTAGCTACAGGACAGCAGGTTAAATCTACAGTAGCTACAGGACAGCAGGTTAAATCTACAGTAGCTACAGGACAGCAGGTTAAATCTACAGTAGCTACAGGACAGCAGGTTAAATCTACAGTAGCTACAGGACAGCAGGTTAAACCTACAGTAGCTACAGGACAGCAGGTTAAACCTACAGTAGCTACAGGACAGCAGGTTAAACCTACAGTAGCTACAGGACAGCAGGTTAAATCTACAGGACAGCAGGTTAAATCTACAGTAGCTACAGGACAGCAGGTTAAATCTACAGTAGCTACAGGACAGCAGGTTAAACCTACAGTAGCTACAGGACAGCAGGTTAAATCTACAGTAGCTACAGGACAGCAGGTTAAACCTACAGTAGCTACAGGACAGCAGGTTAAACTTACAGTAGCTACAGGACAGCAGGTTAAACCTACAGTAGCTACAGGACAGCAGGTTAAATCTACAGTAGCTACAGGACAGCAGGTTAAATCTACAGTAGCTACAGGACAGCAGGTTAAATCTACAGTAGCTACAGGACAGCAGGTTAAACCTACAGTAGCTACAGGACAGCAGGTTAAATCTACAGTAGCTACAGGACAGCAGGTTAAACCTACAGTAGCTACAGGACAGCAGGTTAAATCTACAGTAGCTACAGGACAGCAGGTTAAATCTACAGTAGCTACAGGACAGCAGGTTAAATCTACAGTAGCTACAGGACAGCAGGTTAAACCTACAGTAGCTACAGGACAGCAGGTTAAACCTACAGTAGCTACAGGACAGCAGGTTAAATCTACAGTAGCTACAGGACAGCAGGTTAAACCTACAGTAGTTACAGGACAGCAGGTTAAATCTACAGTAGCTACAGGACAGCAGGTTAAACCTACAGTAGCTACAGGACAGCAGGTTAAACCTACAGTAGCTACAGGACAGCAGGTTAAATCTACAGTCTGGGATCTGGGAATAACGGTCACTTCAATTATTGAACCATTGATTCCATCCATGGATAATATAATATATAAATGTACACCAAGGTAATGCCTCATTTTAGGAGGATCAGATGGTGACAAGGGTCTCAGCAGGGACATGCAGCCAGGGAAGACCAGTCTGTGACAGAGGTGAGGCGAATTTTTGCAGATACACTGTATTCACTCTGTGCAGCAAACACTGGACAGATGCTATTTTAAGGCAGTCTGACAAACCTCCAAAGTTGATTTCCAAACTGTATCAAGGGATGATAGAGGCTTTTTCCCCTCGATGACAAAACATGTAAAACTAGGACAAAAAGACTTCACAACAGTTTTTACCCCCAAGCCATAAGACTCCTGAACAGGTAATCAAATGGCTACCCAGACTATTTGCATTGTGTGCCCCCTCCCTCCCAACCACTCTTTTACGCTGCTGCTACTCTCTGTTTATCATATATGCATAGTCACTTTAACTATACATTCATGTGCATATGTACATACTACGTCAATTAATTGTCTCCCCCGGGTGGCGCAGTGGTCTAGGGCACTGCATCGCAGTGCTAGCTGCGCCACCAGAGTCTCTGGGTTCACGCCCAGGCTCTGTCGCAGCCGGCCGCAACCGGGAGGTCCGTGGGGCGACGCACAATTGGCATAGCGTCGTCCGGGTTAGGGAGGGATTGGCCGGTAGGGATATCCTTGTCTCAGTATGTGGGAAAAAAGTCGCTCTGGATAAGAGCGTCTGCTAAATGACTAAAATGTAATGTAAATGTAAATGTAATTAGCCCAACCAACCAGTGCTCCCTCACATTGGCTAACCGTGCTATCTGCATTGTGTCCCGCCACCCACCACCCGCCAACCCCTCTTTACGCTACTGCTACTCTCTGTTCATCATATATGCAGTCACTTTAACCATATCTACATGTACATACTACCTCAATCAGCCTTGACTAACCGGTGTCTGTATGTAGCCTCACTACTATTATAGCCTCCCTACTGTAGATAGCCTGTCTTTTTACTGTTGTTTTATTTCTTTACTTACCTATTGTTTTTGCACTATTGGTTAGAGCCTGTAAGTAAGCATTTCACTGTAAGGTCTAGACCTGTTGTATTCGGCGCACGTGACAAATTAACTTTGATTTGATATGTGAGGAAGACCTGGTAGAAGCTACTGACGATGATGAATAGATACAGATATGTTAGAATGCCCAGTCATGTTCATATCATCTCAGAAATAAACTAATGCAGTTTAAGACCATCCATAGAACGTTCTATGAGCGAGTGAAACTGAATATCATTACTCAGAAATGTCATTCCTCTGCTAGAAGTGTAAAACACAAGGGGACATATTTGCATATGATATGGTCTCGTGAAGGCTGGCTGAATTCTAGAAAATAATATGTTATATTATCTCAGCACGTCTACAGATTCTCCCTGTTTTTGTTTGCTTGGAAATGTTGATACTGGTGACTTATCAGAAGAAACTTTGTAACCTACCATTTATAGCAGCTAAGAAATGGAGTGCCATAAATTGTAAGGCTGGTTATCCTCCCACAATGTCAAGTTATGTATCATTTGATTTTATTTATTACCAGATTAAAGGTAACCTGGGTAACTTTCATAAGGTCTGGATGTGTTATATGGAGTACAGTATGACTAAAGGAGTCTGTATTGAAAACATGCCCACGTCAAGGGAGATACCTATTTAGGCAATCCCAAGCTGCTAGGCTGCTCAGTCCTGGCCCTGGTGGTCTGCTGTTGACCTAACACACCTGAATAATGAATGTTTCAGAGAGGTGCCTAAAGGTGCCTAAAGTCGACATCCACGTCATCACCGCCCGGGGAACAGTGGGTTAACTGCCTTGCTGAGGGGCAGAACGACACATTTTTACCTTGTCCCTCGGGGATTCGATCCAGCAACCTTTCGGTTACTGGCCCAAAGCTCCTACCTGCTATGCTACCTGCCGCCCCTCAACAGGGCGCTGCAGAGGGGTGGACCCCTAGAGCAGGACGGGGTGACACAGCTATGTTGTATGCAAGTAAAAAGAGCTCTACAGTACTATTAGTCCTATGAGAAAAATTATATGGAGGATTTGCTGTTTGTGTGTTAATGTACAGTGAAAGTCGGAAGTTTACACTTTAGCCAAATACATTTAAACTCAGTTTTTCACAATTCCTGACATTTAATCATAGTAAAAAATCCCTGTGTTAGGTCAGTTAAGATCAGGACTTTATTTTAAGAATGTGAAATGTCTGAATAATATGAGAGAGAATTATTTATTTCAGCTTTTATTTCTTTAATCACATTCCCAGTGGGTCAGAAGTTTACATACACTCAATTAGTATTTGGTAGCATTGCCTTTAAATTGTTTAACTTGGGTCAAATGTTTCAGGTAGCCTTCCACAAGATTCCCACAATATGTTGGGTGAATTTTGGCCCATTCCTCCTGACAGAGCTGGTGTAACTGAGTCAGGTTTGTCGGCCTCCTTGCTCGCACACGCTTTTTCAGTTCTGCCCACTCCAATACCTGGATTTTGTTGTCCTTAAGCCATTTTGCCACAACTTTGGAAGTATGCTTGGGGTCATCCCTTTGGAAGACCCATTTGCGACCAAGCTTTAACTTCCTGACTGATGTCTTCAGATGTTGCTTCAATATATCCACACCATTTTCCTACCTCATGATGCCATCTATTTTGTGAAGTGCACCAGTCCCTCCTGCAGCAAAGCACCCCCACAACATGATGCTGCCACTCCCGTGCTTCACGTTTGGGAACATACATAACGATGGTCATTATGGCCAAAAAGTACTATCTTTGTCCCCATGTGCAGTTGGAACCCGTAGTCTGGCTTTTTTATGGCGGTTTTGGAGCAGTGGCTTCTTCCTTGCTGAGCGGACTTTCAGGTTATGTCGATATAGCACTCCTTTTTTACTGTGGATATAGATGCTTTTGTACCTGTTTCCTCCAGCATCTTCACAAGGTCCTTTGCTGTTGTTCTGGGATTGATTTGCACTTTTCGCACCAAAGTACGTTAATCTCTAGGAAACAGAACGCGTCTCCTTCCTGAGTGGTGTGATGGCTGCGTGGTCCCATGGTGTTTATACTTGTGTACTATTGTTTGTACAGATGAACGCGGCACCTTCAGGCGTTTGGAAATTGCTCTCAAGGATGAACCAGACTTGTGGAGGTCTACAAGTTTTTTTCTGAGGTCTTGGCTGATTTCCTTTGATTTTCCCATGATGTCAAGCAAAGAGGCACTGAGTTTGAAGGTAGGCCTTGAAATACATTCACAGGTCACCTCCAATTGACTCAAATTATGTCAATTAGCCTATCAGAAGCTTCTAAAGTCATGACATAATTTTCTGGAATTTTCCAAGCTGTTTAAAGGCACAGTCAACTTAGTGTATGTAAACTTCTGACCCACTGGAATTGTGATACAGTAAATTATAAATGAAATAATCTGTCTGTAAACAGTAGTTGGAAAAATGACTTGTGTCATGCACAGATGTCCTAACGGACTTGCCATAGTTTGTTAACAAGAAATTTGTAGAGTGGTTGAAAAACGAGTTTTAATGACTACAACCTCTGTGTATGTAAACCTCCCACATCAACTGTGTATTTGAGGTGTATGTGGGATTTTAAAGTTTTGTTTTTGTTTCCAAACCTTTTTCCTTTGGGAATATTTTTTTTTAAAGGTGTGAACTGGGAAGGAAATTGTGTTGGGAGAGAGTTTAGTTACTGACTAGACTGGTGGGGGTTGTGCATGCAGGCGGCTCGGGTTGGCTGGTTGGTCTGGCTGAAATGTGATATAGATGTCTTAATAAAGACAATCAAAAGTCTGTATTTTTTCAAGAGTAGTTCATTAGCTAGGCAATTGGTTAAAGGTGCAACACAATATTTATTATTTAATTACTTTTGATCTAGTTTAGTCTTATTAATCACTTAAACATATTTAATAATGATCTCTTACCTAGCTTGATGACTGTGGGCATTTTTGCTTACTTTTTGTTCTAAATGGAGAAGACATATTGGATTGTGTAAAAATGCAGGAAATGTGGCACCCCTGCACAGACGTACACACACCCTCACTCACCGCACACTCTCAGCGAACACCTCGATCACACACACACATCCGCAGTCATGTCCACGTGCACACACACACAACCTGCAGGTGTAAAAATATGCAGTGATCCTGTGAGACGGCATTGAGATTCAAACATGCTACCGACACACAGAAGCACCATGACAGCCATCGGCACTCCCCCCAGCATCCCTCTATCATTCGCTTTTCTCTTCACCAACCCTCTTCCTCAATCCCTCTGTTCTTCTCCTGTCTTTCTCTTCCCTGTATCTCCCAGTACTTCCTGTATCTCCAAGTGTGTGTCGGGGCTGGTAGCACATTGTAGCTAACTACACGTGTGTGTGTGTGTGTGTGTGTGTGTGTGTGTGTGTGTGTGTGTGTGTGTGTGTAACAAAAACTATTTGGTGTAACAAGATGTTTTTTCCATGGCGCTCAGGGGCTGCGGTACATTGCAGTAATCATTGCAACAATTATCACCTGGGTGATGTTTTTCTAGACGCACTGGAGCTCCTAAATTAAAACTTCAGGTCACACAGTAAAATATTTTGGCAGATATGCAAGAAAATGATCCCACTGTAGAGCCCTGTATGGATTCCCTTGTTCTTTCTCAATAACATTCCAGCGGTAGAAGTTGATGGACAGAGTTAGGCTGAGAGGGTTGAATGTCCACACACGTTCTGATATCCACATCACTTTACACACTGAGAGACTCCCCCCTGATCGGAACAGGAGACATGGAGGAAGAAGAGGGCGGGGGGAGAAAATAATCCTCACCAACCCGGCAGGAATTCCCATGTGCAGTTTCCGGCAGGCTCTCTGACCAGCTGGTGTGTGTGTGTTTCCTGCAGGCTATATGAGCGGCCGGTGGAAGGAGAAGCTTTTAGCCCTCATTGTTATTTAGCTGGGGGGTTTGGAAATAGGTAGGCACACACATCTGTAATGTGGAGGGGGGGGGGGGGGGGGGGGGGGTTAAGGATAGAGGGTTATGGAACCTCTTGCTAATGCAAATCAGGCTGTGTAACAAAAGCCAGGGCAAAGAAGGAAACACTGGGGGAACTAGACAACTGTGCCAACTCTGCTTTTTTCATGCATGTGCACACACACACACACACATTTCATCACTGTTTTACAAAAAAGTGTCACCCCAAAAAACTGGTAATAGTCTCACTCATGAGTCTAGTTGACTGACCATGCAGCCCAGGAGCATGCTACATGACCTCACTTACTACATGGTATCATTGAGAATGTTAGCTAAAAACTCAAGCTCTCGAAAAGATCAAGTTCAGAAAATCAATGACTTTCTTTTGCAGTACAAAAAGAATGTAACTTAAAAAATGAACTACAACTGAATACAAAAAGCATGACTACTGGCACGTTATCCAATCAGAAGAACACAGGACTTTTATCCAATGGGGTGGAGCAACCAGGAGTAGACCAATCGGGTGAGAAAAACAGATTGATGAGTGGGTGACTTCCTCTGATGTCATAATGGAAAAGGATGCATGGCCAATGACTGTGGTCCTGTTCATACACCTGGACTCAAACATGTGTGTAAGCAGGAAGCCGCTCCACTGTGTACAAGGCTGTAATATTACTGGGTCTACCTTTAACCGTGCACCCTTCACTGATTTACATCTAGTAATAAAAGAGGGATCTAATAGGGTTGGATAGGTGAAAGCTAGGGTTCCACTACATAGATTACACCTACACTGTCATGTTAGATCATGGTAACTCTAAGGGAGGAGGGATGCATGTGTAAGGTGCTCTATCTCACACAGTGGTGGCGTAGTCGGTAGGGTAACGCTGACTGGTTTATAAAGTGTTGGTTGTTGGTTAGAGATCAAGATCCTTGGTGCCTGACAACAATTCAAAGGACATGACCTCACTCATGCCAAGTAACTTAGCTAGGGCATTTCTATCCTTAGCTGTCTCTAATTCTTTGCTGTGTGTTGTTCCCTCTGTCTATAATGTGGGTGTGTGTGTGTGTGTGTGTGTGTGTATATATATATATCTGTTCAGAAAGGGCGTATGGTTGCTGTGTCCGTCACAGTCACGTAGAAATATGTTGGGTAGAAATATGTTGGGTGTTTCTTACCTTGTGGTGTCGTTGGTCAGAGGGTTTATCCCAGCACTAAGGCTCTGAACCCCTACCTCAGGGCATGCTCACCCACTTAAAGGTATAGAGGAACTACACGTTACTAACGTAGACCCATGCTAAATATAGACAAAATAAATAAAATCTAAATACAAAATAAATGAATAAATAAACTAAAAGGGTAGAGGAACAGAAGACCTAAGCTAAATAAAGACCAAATAAATCAAGCTAAATATAGGCTTTACTTATGAATAAATTAACTAAAAAGGTAGAGGAACTTCACGTTTCTTAAGAATATCCGCTCACTCATCTCTGTGAGATCAGAGTGAGATATATACACATACAGTACCAGTCAAAAGTTTGGACACACCTACTCATTCCAGGGTTTTTCTTTATTTTTACTATATTCTACATCGTAGAATAGTAGTGAATACATCAAAACTATGAAATAACACATATGGAATCATGTAGTAACCAAAAAAGTGTTAAACAAATAAACATTTATTTGAGATTCTTCAAAGTAGTCACCCTTTGCCTTGATGACAGCTTGCACACTCTTGGCAGTTTCTCTCTTATGTTAGTCACTATCAGCCCATGTCAACTCACATTTTTTAGATGGGTAAATCAATCTAGCGACAACATATCTAAACTTGTAGTAATCATGGTTGAATTACCGACCTGTGGGCCACCATTTATTTTGTTAGTCACTCTCACTCAGATATCGTATTAAAAACTGCAAACATTTCTCTTCACCCTGTGGCAAAATGTGTAGAATTGCAGGAAATTGTTGTAAAACTGCAAAATCTTCTCTCTGCCCCATGCCAAAATGTGTAGAATTGCTGCAAACTTGCTTTAAAACAGCAACAAGTAAAAAATCTCTCTCCGTTGTCAAGAGGGAGGCTGCTAAAATGTTTTGCTCGCAGGGTGGGGGGGGCTACGCAGGGTGGGGGGGGCTAACGAAACAATTAATAGGGATAGGGCAGCACTGACTGCATGTGTGGGTATGGGTATACAGAGACCCACGAGCCCCTCACGATGCATTCATATGTTTGTTGCCCCCATCCTCATCAAGATCAGCCATTCCTGCTCTAGGGCTACGACAGTCGTGGAATTTTAAATGACGGTTATTGACCGCGGTCACCGTAACAACCGGTAGAATATAAAATAAAATGTACTTGCGTTTTCTCCTCTCATCTGCTCCTGACTGTATTTTCTGCCATAGAAATGAAATGAAGAAAACGGGCGTGCCCATTCAACTCAATGATGGCAGTCATTTTTTCTTCATCTCAAACAGCAAGTAACAAGGTCTGTGTTTACAAACTTTTAGAATGACAATTGTTCCTCAATGTAGCCCATTTGAAAAATCTTTCAAGCCCTCTCCCTTTCGTGAAAGGGAGAAAGATGTCATGCTCTGATCCGGTGGAACGTCATAAAATAGGCCTACTTGATTACTTCTTATCCCTTGCGCAAATAGCCTACAGCTGTGTCTGCCCGGAGCTCACTGGAGCTGGAAACTCTGAGGGTCCAGATTATGTTATACAATGTTACAAGTTTGTTAGCACCAGCTTCAGACTGGACCAAGTTGATAGTTGATATAATGTTTCAAGTTCCTTGCAGACAGGCCATGCTTTATCGGGATATTTTCTACCCGCAGGCTGCAATGTTTTTATTTGTTGGCTATTTTTACATAGTTGGCAATAGAAGTTACTTTTACATTTGTATTAATCAGATGACAATGATTTTGAGCTACGAAGGCTTTATTATAAAATAAATGAAACTGTTCCACAAAAATGTGCATATGAAAATCATAACTGGCACGGCGGATCGGTAAAAATGGAAAGATAAATTGGCACTCCAAATGGAAAAGGTTGCTGACCCCAGGCGTAGCCTATTACTGGCAACTCGGGAGCGTAATGGCACAATTTGCGAAGGTCAGAAGCAGCGGGAGGCGGTGGTTTGGGAAGAGTTTTGTTTTTCTCTGGCTCCCTCTTGAGTCATTTGTGTGTCTTAAATATTTAATCACAGTGTGCTTAAAGCATCAGATAAGCTCAGTAGCCTACATATAGTAAAACAAATATTAACACATAGGGTGTGTCTATATATGGAAAAACTCACGTTTTAAAATTTCGACCAGTCATTTGGTCGACCAAGATTTCTTGGGGGTCTGGGACAGCACTACATTGCATGAGCCATATGATATCAGTTAACATACATTGAATGAACATTCTACATTACCATGGAAATGAATGCATCACAATACTAGGCAGCCATTGCGAGTGTAGCCATGAGTTTACCAGTGAAATTGCCAGGGTTAGAGGTTCAAACCACATTCTATTCATTATATTTATATGTGTGCTGCTGCAGGGAGGGGGGGGGGGGGGTTGCCTAGGCAACCGAAGACTCATTCGCTACAACGCCTTGCTTGTTTCAGCACGTTGTTAAGAGTCCATGTTACTAAAGAAACAGACTCAACCGCACGAATACCCAGCCGTCCCATCTTCAGTCAGTTGTTAGTCCCCCCCCCCCCCCACCCAAAACATCTTGTTACGGTTATTTAATTTTATCTTCATGACGGTGTTCATCCATAACAGTCGGTTACACGGTTATAAGGTAATTGTGCCAGCCCTAAAATGTACACACACTGAAAGGACCCTTCCCCTCCTCTACATCTCCCAGGCACAATATACCAACCGCAGACTATTTCAAGTTGACTAGATTTACCACCAATCTATTGAAGGAAAACAAACGTTGAGCCCTTTGTCTACTGTAAGAGAACATCATTATCTATGACCCCATTGACCACAAAGAGGATTATTCATGTAAAAACATCACAATGTCACTAGTCACGACAAGATAAAACCTGTAAATGTCACATGTTCCGAGCATGACATTCATCAACCCATGTGGCGTCTTGTGAAATCCATTCTGCTACCAACATTGGCTTGTCTGTCATTGATTCCTTCTCATGTGTTTCTCTTCTCCTCTATTCTGTACCAGACTAATTATATCAGACCCCACCATACAAAGCCATTACACAGGATCAATAGAACTACAAGCATTTGTTAACATCATAAAATGTCATCACTGTGTGTGTGTGTGTGTGTGTGTGTGTGTGTGTGTGTGTGTGCGCGCACAAAGGACACTAAATAATGTAAAGCCATTGCTTTATCTAATGCTACCCACCCCCATTTAAACCCCAATGCTTCAGTCAGAATCCTACCCCCACTTTGTGTGTGTGTGTGTGTATTTTTCCCCTTGATGGATGGTAGGGGTGGAGCACAAAATCTGTGACACAGCCGGGGCTCTCGCTCCAAAGAGCTCTGAGAAGGAGAGAAGAGAGGGAAAGAGAGAGCGAGTGTATGGGTGTGTGAGTGAAAGCATTTATAGTGTGTCTGTGTGGAGTGGTGTGTACAAATGTGAATTGGTAAGCATCTCTTTACCCACTTGTAACCCTAACCCCAGTACCCCTCACCCTCCACCCCTTCCACTCTCCCAGCCCCAGCCAGCCAGAGAGGAAGCCCTGTGGACTGGGGCTGTCGTCCGGTGCAGAGGTCTAGTGTCAGAGTGGAGCTCCAGACCCTAGAGACCACGCCCTGCCGCTGTAACCCAAACCGCTGCACCCGGCCTGGGCTTAGCATACAGGGGGTAGGGGGGTAGAGGGTGAAGGGGACAAAGGGCCTGGGAGGCACTGCTGATTTGTCAATGAGATTAGATGGGGTTGATGGAGGGGGAGAGGGATGGGGGTGGTGGGAGAGAAGGCTGGAGAGGGGGAAAGAGAGAAGCTTGAGAGGAGTGGGGCAAAAGAGGAGAGAAGGAATGGATGTTTGAGTGGAGGGAGGGAGAGTGAGAAGGGAAGGAGGGAGAGTGAGAGCGAGAAGGGAAGGAGGGAGGGAGAGAGCGAGAAGGGAAGGAGGGAGGGAGAGAGCGAGAAGGGAAGGAGGGAGGGAGAGAGCGAGAAGGGAAGGAGGGAGGGAGAGAGTGAGAAGGGAAGGAGGGAGGGAGAGAGCGAGAAGGGAAGGAGGGAGGAAAAGAGCGAGAAGGGAAGGAGGGAGGAAAAGAGCGAGAAGGGAAGGAGGAAGGAAGAGAGAGAGAAGGGAAGGAGGGAGGGAGAGAGTGAGAAGGGAAAGAGGGAGGGAGAGAGCGAGAAGGGAAGGAGGGAGGAAGAGAAAAATTAAAGAGTGAGAGAGGAGCTAGAGTGGGTGGAGTTTAACGGATGGCTCCACTTTCAGCAGTTGTAATTGGCAGAGGAGCGAGTGCCAAGTCATTCAAGAAATGAGAGGTGTGTGTGTGTGTGTGTGTGTGTGTGTGTGTGTGTGTGTGTGTGTGTGTGTGTGTGTGTGTGTGTATTGGGGAAGTGTGGGCCTTCACGAAGCTCAGACAGAGGGAAGCAAGAATGTGAGAGGTCTATTCAAACAAAACTAGATTCCAGGTTTCTGAGGTGTGAGGCATTCCTCCTCCCCAGCACAGTAAGACAGTTTGGAAAAATAGTAGAGAAAGAGAGAGAGAAAGAAAGAAAGAGGGAGAAAAAGAGAGAAAGATGGAGAAAGAGATCTTACCAGTTTGCTGTAATGGTACTTGCAGTAGCCGCAGTATTTGACGTTGTCTGCATCCGACCCCTGCTCCTCACACAACAACCCAGCAAACTGGGCACTGAGGAGAGAGAGGAAGTGTCAAGAGAAAGAAGGGGCTAGAGATATGTGTCAAAACATGGAGAGACTAAAGACAGAGAGAGATGTATTTACTATGTTAACAGATAGACAGTGATGTATTTTTTGTTGTGTTAATAAAGTTTTAGATATTTTAATGTGGCTCACAATGTGAACAGGTGTTAATAAAGCTGTAGGTATTTGAAAGGGGCTCGCTCACCATGTGACGTGGAAGGCTTGCCGGCAGCCATGTTTGTTGCAAGTCATGCAGGCTCCGGTGGCAGCTTTACTCTCTCTGCCCTGGTCCTCACAGATATAACACGTCTACACACACACACATGAGAAAACACATCCAGTCACACACTCAGAAATGTAGGGACAGAGTGAAGTGTGTGTGTGTGTGTGTACCTTGTTGTAGCGATCATGGGGGACAGACTGCAGTACGATGGGTTCCATGGTGGAGACGTTAGCAAACTCCACTTCAGGGATGTAAAGGGCACACACCACATGGGCCCAACCTACACACACACACACACACAGAGAGTAAACCTCAGGACACACATAACTTATTCAAAACACCCACCACTTGGGCCCAAAGGGCAGATATACACAAAATCCCCTTCAATTTCAATCCATGTGTGGAGAGGCGTAACTAGAGCAGGAAAGAGCCAGTTGAATGAGAGGTCAGATAGTGGTGAATCCTTCCTCTCTCCCTCCCTCTGTTTTCTCTCTGTTCCCTCTATTCCAGGAACAACAACATGCTTCAACTTACAGTTGAACCCCTGACCTGCCTTTGACCTCCCCAGGGGACAAGGGGGAGGAGAGTGTGTCAGGGTGATGTTGTTGTTTTGAAGCCCTTCCAAGAATTTGGCAGAGGACAATAAAACAGGGCCATAAAACAACACAGAGCCCCCCCATAGACACATGCGTGCACACAGACACACCAGGGTTTCCGTTATGAAACTGTGGCACTGGACATTTGACCGGCAGAATTTTAATTTACCGGTCATTTGAGAAATTTACCGGACCCATATGCATTGGGTGCGTAACCTGATTAGAGCATCCACCCCCGGTGCTCAGAATAACATAAATAACATTCAGATTATGGCAATTCACATTAACAGAACATGGAAGTGGAGGATTCAATGAGGTGTGTCTTTACTGCACACTTTAAGATGTTAGAATAACTGTTCACATTTACTTTTCCTCAACAAGACCAGTAAGGAACAGCAGAATCACTAGCCTATGCATAAACAGCAGGTGAGTTTCAAATTTGGGGAAGCACCCCCCTCCCAAAAAAAAGCATTCCATACATCATCGCATTTGTAGAATTATGCAAGACAGCCTACTATTCGTAATGTGATGAGTAGATTGGATAGTTATAATTTAGGCTAATAATATAACTCAATCACTGATTGCAAAAAGGACAATTCAATGAATGGCTGAGTGCATATAGTGTAGAGGACGCGGCAGGTAGTCTAGCGGTGGGCCAGTAACCGAAAGGTCGCTGGTTCGAATACCCAAGCCGACAAGGAGAAAAATCTGTCAATGTGCCTGCCCTGGAGCAAGAAACTTAACCCTAATTTGTTCCAGGGGTGCCATACTACTATGGCCGACTATGTAAAACAACACATCTCACTGCACCTATCCAGTGTATGTGACAATACATCTTATTTTAAATTAGTATTATGAGATATGTTACTTCTTTCTTTGAAAAAACTGAAAAACCCATTTCATTCTACTACACTTCAGTGCCTTTGGAAAGAATTCAGATCTCTTCAATGTGTCCACATTTTGTTACGTTAGAGTCTTATTCTAAAATGGATTCATTCGTTTTTTTTCTCTCATCAATCTTCACACAATACCCCTTAATGACAAAGCAAAAATGAGTTTCTATAAATTTTTGCAAATGTATTAAAAATAAAACCGTAAATATCACATTTACATAAGTATTCAGTACTTTGTTGAAGCACCTTTGGTAGTGATTACAGCCTCGAGTCTTCTTGGTTATGACGCTACAAGCTTGACACACCTGTATTTGGGGAGTTTCTCCCATTCTTCTCTGCAGACCCTCTCAAGCTCTGTCAGGTTGGATGGGGAGCGTTGCTGCACAGCTATTTTCAGGTCACTCAAGGACATTCGGAGACTTTGTCAAGAAAACACTCCTGCATTGTCTTGGCTGTGTGCTTATGGTCGTTGTCCTGTTGGAAGGTGAACCTTCGCCCCCAGTCTGAAATCCTGATCGCTCTGAAGGTTTCCATCAAGGATCTCTCTGTACTTTGCTCCGTTCATCTTTTCCTGGATCCTGACTAGTCTCCCAGTCCCTGCCACTGAAAAACATCACCACAGCATGATGCTGTCACCACCATGCTTCACCATAGGGATGGTGCCAGGTTTCATCCAAACATAACGTTTGGCATTCAGGGCAAAGAGTACAATCTTGCTTTCATCAGACCAGATAATCTTGTTTCTCATGGTCTTTAGGTGCCTTTTGGCAAACTCCAAGCGGGCTGTCACATGCCTTATACTGAGGAATGGCTTCCGTCCAGCCACTCTACCATAAAGGCCTGATTGGTGGAGTGCTGCAGAGATGGTTCTCCCATCTCCACAGAGGAACTCTAGAGCTCTGTCCGAGTGACCATTGAATTCTTTGGTCACCTCCCTGACCAAGGCCCTTCTCCCCGTTTGCTCAGTTTGGCTGGGCGGCCAGCTCTAGGTTCAGAACTTCTTCCATTTAAAAATGATAGAGGCCACTGTGTTCTTAGGGACCTTCAATGCTGCAGACATTCTTTGGTACCCTTCCCCAGATCTGTGCCTTGACACAATCCTGCCTCGGAGTAGTTTTTGCCCTGACATGCACTGTCAACTGTGGGACCTTAAATAGACTGGTGTGTGCCTTTCCAAATCATTCAATCAATTGATTATACCACAGGTGTACTCCAATCAAGTTGTAGAAATATCTCAAGGATGATCACTGGAAACAGGATGCACCTGAGCTCAATTTCGAGTCCCATAGCAAAGGGTCTGAATACTTATGTAAATAAGGTATTTATGTTTTCAAAATGTTAATAAATGTGTAAACATTTCTACAAACCTGTTTTTGCTTTGTTACTATGGGGTATTCTGTGTAGATCAGTGGTTCCCAAACGTTTTATAGTTCCATACCCCTTCAAACATTCAACCTCCAGCTGCGTACACCCTCTAGCACCAGGGTCAGCGCACTCTCAAATGTAGTTTTTTGCCATCATTGTAAGCCTGCCACACAAACACTATACAATACATTTATTGAGCATAAGAATGAGTGTGAGTTTTTGTCACAACCCGGTTCGTGGGAAGTGACAAAGAGCTCCTATAGGACCAGGGCACAAATAATAATAATCTATAATCTTGCTCTTTATTTACCCATCTTACATATAAAACCTTATTTGTTAAATCGAAAATTGTGAATAACTCACCACAGGTTAATGAGAAGGGTGTACTTGAAAGCATGCACATAACTCTGTAATGTTGGGTTGTATTGGAGAGTCTCAGTCTTAAATAATTTTCCACACACAGTCTGTGCCTGTATTTAGTTATGCTAGTGAGGGCCGAGAACCCACTCTCACATAGGTACGTGGTTGCAAAGGGCATCGGTGTCTTAACAGCGCGATTTGCCAAGACAGGATACTCTGAGCGCAGCCCAATCCAGAAATCTGGCAGTGGCTTCTGATTCAATTCAATTTTCACAGAACTGCATGTTGCAATTTTGATGAGGCTCTCTTGTTCAGATATCGGTAAGTGGACTGGAGGCAGGGCATGAAAGGGATAACGAATCCAGCTGTTCGTGTCATCCATTTTGGAAAGTACCTGCGTAATTGCACACCCAACTCACTCAGGTGCTTCTCTATATCACATTTGACATTGTCCGTGCTTGAGTTAATTTGCACACAAAAAAATCTTACAATGATGGAAAGACCTGTGTGTTGTCCAACTTCTTAAATCATAACCTAAATTTTGTCCTGCACATTGAATATAGTTGCGGAAAGTTTCTGTAATCCTAGATTCAGATCATTCAGGCAAGAAAAAACATCACCCAAATAGGCCAGTCGTCTGAGAAACTCGTCATCATGCAAGCGGTCAGACAAGTGAAAATGATGGTCAGTAAAGAAAACTTTAAGCTCGTCTCTCAATTTAAAAAAATATGTCAATACTTTGCCCCTTGATAAGCAGCGCACTTCTGTATGTTGTAAAAGCGTTACATGGTCACTGCCCATATCATTGCATAGTGCAGAAAATACATGAGTTCAGGGAACTTGCTTTAACAATGCGAACCATTTTTACTGTAGTGTCCAAAACGTATTTCAAGCTGTCAGGCATTCCCTTGGCAGCAAGAGCCTCTTGGTGGATGCTGTAGTGTACCCAAGTGGCGTCGGGAGCAACTGCTTGCACGCGCGTTACCACTCCACTATGTCTCCCTGTCACGGCTTTTGCTCCATCAGTACAGATACCAACATGAGCAGCAGCTACGTTTGGCTACATATGGACGTTAGTGGAACTTACGCGAGAGAGTAACGTTTAATGTGATTGGATGTTAATTATTTGACGAGGCTACCTGTATTTGACAATGTGTTGTTATATCGCTGAACACTTGATGGTTTAATTTTATTTTTGGGGCTACTCAGGCGAGAAAAACTCACCCAAATGTATAGCCCCCGTTGGTAAATATAAATGGACTGTTTGAAAATGTGAAGTTTTTTTTTTTTTAATACACAGCAGAAATATTATATATATATTTTAATATGAATCAAGTTTTTATTTGGCGTACCCTCGACGGCATTGTGCGTACCCTTGGGGGTAATACCTGGTGTAGATTGATGAGAAAATAAAAAATTAAATAATACATTTTAGAATAAGGCCCTTGGGGGTAATACCTGGTGTAGATTGATGAGAAAATAAAAAATTAAATAATACATTTTAGAATAAGGCTGTAACAAAATGTAGAAAAAGTCAAGGGGCCTGAATACTTTCCGAATGCACTGTATATGACTGAAGACATGAGCAGAATCATTTTTAACAACAGATTACAGGGTAGCCTACTCTGCTGACACTGACAAAAGATCAATAAAAACGACGTTGTCCATGTAATAGGCCTATGAGAAGGGGAGACACAGAGAATATGACGTCCATCTAAACTGGAGGAGGCCTCCCGAGAGGGGCAGCGGTTGCATTTTGACTTCTCACTGACAGCTGCAACTCAACAATCATCTATTTTAGGGATGAACGATATAATCCGTGAACATATCGGAATCGGACGATATTAGCTAAAAATTCCAACATCGGTATCGGCCCGATGTCTAGTTAAAAATGGATGTCAAAGCTGCCGTGCATACCTGTATATGTTTTATTTAACCTTTATTTATCTAAGCTAGTCAGTTAAGAACAAATTCTTATTTACAATGACAGCCTAGGAACAGTGGGTTAACTGCCTTGTTCAGGGGCAGAACGACAGAGTTTTACCTTGTCAGCTCGGGTATTCGATCTAGCAACCTATATAACATAGGTACAGGACGTAATAACGCCACGTAAAATTTTGCGCTACACTTGCAACACAGCATCCCTAACCTAGCCCACAATTTCTGCTGTGTGGATCGAGCAGTCAACAAGTCGAGCAGTCATTTGAAAGAGTAAGAAAATTTCAGCGAGACAACTCAAAGGCAAAAAACATTAAAGCCAATGGTGACATTGCCCTTGACAATCAACCGTTCTCTGTCGTGGGTGATGTTGGCTTTCGCCGACTGGTCGAGCACCGGTACACACTACCAAGTGTGCTATTTTTCAGATGTTGCCCTACCGGAGTTACACAGTAATAGCGTCACTGCTATTAGCTTCATGACATACATACTATGGAACGCCATTTGCATGTCAAAAAAGATACAGTAGCACTGTCAAAGCGGTACAAAAAAGTCTGCAAACAAGCAAGCACTAGCCACGAACGATGTGTTTACTAAACCGCATTGGTAATAAAGCATAATTTGTTTGACCGCAACTTCTGGGGTACCTAGCTAGCACCAATACAACCAGCTTGAAAACAATGACCAGAGGAAACTGCAGTCATTTTCATTATTCTTAACAATGATTTAGGAATCCTTGTGAGTAAGTATTAGCTAGGTTGCCACTTGTTGTTCGCCTATTGAATTTGAACTTATAAATGAGGGTTATTTTAGATGATGACACCTAGCTATAAAGTTAGCTAGCTAACTATAGCTACTGAAACAGATTGTCGATTTGCTATGTTTTTGGGGAAGAACATTGTTTGCATCCATGAGCTAGCTATCTATATTTTTTTAATGACCAACACTGTCGGTGCACGAGACAACTTCACCAGCATCATAGCATACGTATCGATGAATTGTTGTCACATATGAAATACGAGTGATAGTGTAATCAATGTGTAATAACAATGTAAAAAATGTATGAATGCGTTCAATTATTGTGTCGTGCAGTCATATTCAGATCCTGGTTGGTCAACAAGCTTATTTGACGTGTATCTTTTTTGACACACAAAGACCCAACCGGCGTTCCATAGAAATCCTGGTTGAGAATGGAACTACTGAAGAAATTAACAAAACAGCACAGCAAGTAAGTGAAAGACATTTTTGATTATGTTTTACTGGTAATGGGGACATACGTAAATGTCCAAAAATTTGTTGGGGTCAGTGTGATGTCTGTGTGTGTGTAACCTTTATCTAGGCAAGTCCGTTAAGAAAAAAAAATATTATTTACAATGACTGCCTACCCTGGCCAAACCTGGACAATGCTGGGACAATTGTGTGCCACCCTATGGGACTCCCAATCACGGCCGGTTGTGATAGAGCCTGGATTCGAACCAGGGACTGTAGTGACACCTCTTGCACTGAGATGCAGTGCCTTAGACCACTGTGTCTGTGTGTGTGTGTGTTCACTATTTAACTGTACTAGAATGCTTAAAAGGCCACTAAAATTGTAAATAATCTGTATCTTTTTTTTCGGCAAGGAAAATATCGGTATCTTTTTTTTGGTAAGGAAAATATTGGATATCGGTGCATCACAAATCTATTTAGTTTTTGCCTTTTCCATCCGACTGCAGGCAACGCAATTTAAAACAATCCACACATTTTTATTTTGTAGGCTAGGGGAAGCTAATGATCCTCTGTGGCCAAATCATGCTTTAGTAGCCTATTTTGCATGATTTGATTTATTCCTGTATAAAACAGGAGTAGGCTAATTAGGCTAAATAATTTTGGCAATTTAATTCAATTGACTTAGGGAAAGCTTAGCTTCCCCTAGCCTTATGGACACGCCATCTATGAGCCTATGTCAATCTACTATCCCACATGGTAGACAATTTTACCTATTCTATTGGTCAGTTTGGAGAGAGAAATAGCCCAAAGACTCTGGGACAGTTGTGGGGTGATAGATCCCAAATTCAAATCAAATCAAATTTATACAACAGTAGCTACATTAAAAAAAACATTTTAAAAATCTGATGCAACACATCAGAACATTTTGCTTAAAATGTTTATAAAATATTATTCCTCAACATTATTAGAGCAGCATTGCACAAAAGGCAGTCGGTTATGCGCGAATGTGTATTTGGCAACTGGAAAATGAAAGACAGTTGACAACCAATAGAACATGGGAGAAACAGGTTACTGGTTTCAATGGCATATGGAAGTATTTTATTTTATTGCCACCACGGATTTTGCCTATGCTACTTTGAAGCAAGGTAAAACATGCCTCAATATATGTAGAAAAACATTCAGGTTTCAAACAAAGTAGCTTTATGTTTTCCAAATGCATACTGCCTCCAGCTCATTGCAAAGTGGTGTGACGCGTTGATGAAGCCTGCCTTCCGTTGGCAATTTGAATGGCGAATTGGAAGTGCGTTTCAATTACCAGTTGAGAAACATGAACAGTAGCTCTTTTTAAATCGTGGCCCAAGCATTGTTTTTTTTTTTTTTTTACACGTGATTGCATTTAGAAATGTTGCGCAATGATTGAACTTATAAAAGCGCTGTCTGATAAGGGCTCTGTATCTGTATACTGTGAGCATGTGATTAAATTGAGATGTGTTTGTAACTGGCCTACATTCAATATGCCATGCTGTGAAAGTGGAATTAAAAATGAAAAGCTGAAATGTCTTGAGTATTCAACGCATTTATTATGGAAAGCCTACATAAGTTCAGGAGTAAACATTTGCTTAACAAGTCACATAATAAATTGCATGCTCACTGTGCAAAAAAGGGACCTTACAGATAAAAAATACCAGTATGGTCCCTCAGTCGAGCAGTGAATTTCAAACACAGATTCAACCACAGACCAAAAGAAGGGCTCCTATTGGTAGATGGGTGAAAAATAAAAAGCTTACCATGAATATCCCTTTGAGCATAGTGAAGTTATTAATTACACATTGGATGGTGTATCAATACACCCAGTCACTACAAAGATACAGGCGTCCTTCCTAACTCCACTCAGGGATTTCACCATGAGGCCAATGGTGACTTTAAAACAGTTTGAGTTTAATGGCTGTGGTAGGAAAAAAACTGAAGATGGATCAACAACATTGTAATCACTCCACAATACTAACCTAATTGAGAGACAAAAGGAAGCCTATATAGAATACAAATTTTCCAAAACATGCATCCTGTTTGCAACCAGGCACTTAAGTTAATAACCTCTTGGCACACGGATCCCTTTAACGGGATCATTTTCGTAAACAACCGCTAAATTGCAGAGCGACAAATTTAAAATAAATTACTAAAAATATTTATTTTCATGAAATCACAAGTGAAATTAACCAAAACACAGCTTAGTTTGTTGTTAATCCACCTATCGTGTCAGATTTTGAAAATATGCTTCACAGCGAAAGCAATCCAAGCGTTTGTGAGTTTATCGATCACTAGACAAAACATTACTTACAGCTAGCAGCAATGTAGATTGGTCACTAAAGTCAGAAAAGCAATAAAATTAATCGCTTACCTTTGATGATCTTCAGATGTTTGCACTCACGAGACTCACAGTTACACAATAAATGTTCCTTTTGTTCGATAAATATTATTTTTATATCCAAAAACCTCCATTTGGTTGGTGCGTTATGTTCAGAAATCAACAGGCTCGAGCGGTCTGGAAGGGCAGACGAAAATTCCAAATATTATCCGTAAAGTTCGTAGAAACATGTCAAACGTTTTTTATAATCAATCCTCAGGTTGTTTTTAACATAAATAATCGATAATATTTCAACCGGACGGTAAACTATTCAATAAAAGAGATAAAGAAAATGTTGAGCTACAACTTTCGCGCGCATTAACTAATCGAAGGACATTCAGCTATCCACTGACGCGTTTTGATAAATCTCGCTCATTTTTCTGAATAAAAGCTTGAAACTATGTCTAAAGACTGTTCACACCCTGAGGAAACCATAGGAAAAGGAATCTTTTATCCCTTTAAATGAAGGAAAGGCAGGGATTTTTCAAAATAAAAGGCACTTCCGGGTTGGATTTCCTCAGGTTTTTGCCTGCAAAATCAGTTCTGTTATACTCACAGACAATATTTTGACAGTTTTGGAAACTTTAGAGTGTTTTCTATCCTCATCTGTCAATTATATGTATATTCTAGCATCTGGGCCTGAGAAATAGGCAGCTTACATTGGGAACGTTATTTTTTCCAAACATAAAAATTCTGCCCCCTAGCTGCAAAAAATGTCGCAAAGCAATTCACTTTTGGTCCTGAATACAAAGTTTGGGTCAAATCCAATACAACACATTACTGAGTACCACTCTCCATATTTTCAAGCAGTGTTGGCTGCATCTTGTTATGGGTATGCTTGTAATAGTTAACTTCTCTAGGATAGGGGGCAGCATTTTCACTTTGGATGAATAGCATGCCCAGAGTGAACTGCCTCCTACTCTGTCCCAGATGCTAATATATGCATATTATTATTACTATTGGATAGAAAACAGTCTGAAGTTTCTAAAACTGTTTGAATGATGTCTGTGAGTATAACAGAACTTATATGGCAGGCAAAAACCTGAGAAAAAATCCAAACAGGAAGTGAGAATTCTGAGGCTGGTCGATTTTCAACTCATCGCCTATTCAAATCCCAGTAAGATATGGATCTGTTTGCACTTCTTACGCCTTCCACTAGATGTCAACAGTCTGTAGAACGTTGAATGAAGCCTCTACTGTGATGTGGGGCCGGATGGGGAGGTGTTTCAGTCAGTGGTCTGGCAGAGAGCCAGTTCCTGGTCACGCGCATTCCACATGATATCACCTTGCGTTCCATTACTTCTGTAGACACAAAGGAATTCTCAGGTTGGAACATTATTCAATATTTATGATAACAACATCCTGAAGATTGATTCTCTACTTAGTTTGACAAGTTTATTCGACCTGTAATATAACTTTTTGAAGTTTTCGTACGACGTTCGCCTGGACCTGCTTGAGCGTTTGGACATGGGTACTAAACGTGCTCGCAAAAGTAGCTACTTGGACATAATTAATGGACATTATCGAACAAAACAACAATTTATTGTGGAACTAGGATTCCTGGGAGTGCATTCTGATGAAGATCAAAGGTAAGGGAATATTTATGATGGAATTTCGTATTTCTGTTGACTCCAACATGGCGGAGAAATGTTGGTTATATCTGAGCGCCGTCTCAGATTATTGCATGGTTTGCTTTTTCCGGATTTTTTTTAAAAAATCTGACACAGCGGTTGCATTAAGAACAAGTGTATCTTTAACTTCTTGAGCCTATGGGGGCGCCATTTCGACTTTGTTAAAATGAGTTCCCAAATTAAACTGCCTCGTACTCAATTCTTGCTCGTACAATATGCATATTATTATTACTATTGGATAGAAAACACTCTCTAGTTTCTAAAACCGTTTGAATTATTTCTCTGAGTGAAACAGAACTCATTCTGTAGCACATTTCCTGTCAGGGAGTGAGATTTCAGAAATCGAGGTCCCTGTTCTGAGGTCAGTTTATAAGTCCCCATGTAAGCCATCGGGCTACATGCACTGCATACGTCTTCCTCTAGATGTCAGTAAGCGGGGAGAATTTGAATGGAGTGGATTGCGCAATCTGGGGCCCTTTATAAGACCGTGGAACGGAAGTACCGTCCTTTTCAACGGTGCGCCTGACGCATGAAGACATCACAATGGCGTCCTGCAAACGCTTTCGTTTTAGTAGTTCTATATCTCCGGTCATGTTTTTATTCGTTATAGGTGTTAAAGACATCATAAGGTAGTTAATTTAAACCGACTTAGCAGTTTATAGCAGTTTATTGCGATTTTCTGGGATTTCTTTGTCATGCGCTTTCACGAGTTGGACACCTCTCCAGTTGGCGGCTAACATTAGCGGCTATTTCGACCGGACAAGAGGACATCTTTCAACCCAAAGACGATTGTTCTGGAGAAAGGACACCTTGCCCAAGATTCTGATGGAAGCTCAGCTAATAGTAAGCAGTCTTTATGCTGTTAATTCGTACTTATGTTGACAAATGTCAGATAATAATTCCGCCATGAATTATGGTGCGGTCTCGCTTTAGCGCACGCTGTATGCTTGAAGTAACGTTAATTTTGAAAATGTAACCCAGCGATTGCATTAAGAACTAATTTGTCTTTCAATTGCTGTCCAACCTGTATTTTTTAGTCAAGTTTTGGAATAGTTACTGATTAGAATAGGTGCCTCTTCAAAGATTTCTCCTGACATTTTCTGGGCAGCTTTGCTACTTTTCTCATTGTATAACCACGATTTGTGCCGCTAAATATGCACATTTTCGAACAAACTCTATATGCATTGTGTAATATGATGTTATAAGACTGTCATCTGAAGAATTCTGAGAAGGTTAGTCAAAAAATTAATATCTTTTGGTGGTTTATACGTAATCGCTATGTTTGGCTTGAATCAATGCGGTTGTGATGTTTGCTATTGTGGTATGCTAATATAACGCTATATTGTGTTTTCGCTGTAAAACACTTAGAAAATCTGAAATATTGTCTGGATTCACAAGATCTGTGTCTTTCAATTGCTGTACGCTGTGTATTTTTAAGAAATGTTTTATGATGAGTAATTAGGTAATACACGTTGCTCTCTGTAGTTATTCTAGTCGCTTTGGTGAGAGTTGTGATGGTGGCTGCAATGGTAAACTATGATTTATACCTGAAATATGCACATTTTTCTAACAAAACATATGCTATACAATAAATATGTTATCAGACTGTCATCTGATGAAGTTGTTTCTTGGTTAGTGGCTATTTATATCTTTATTTGGTCGAATTTGTGATAGCTACTGATGGAGTAAAAAACTGCTGGAGTAAAAAAAGTGGTGTCTTTTGCTAACGTGGTTAGCTAATAGATTTACATATTGTGTCTTCCCTGTAAAGCATTTTAAAAATCAGAAATGATGGCTGGATTCACAAGATGTGTATCTTTCATCTGGTGTCTTGGACTTGTGATTTAATGATATTTAGATGCTAGTATTTACTTGTGACGCTATGCTAGGCTATGCTAGTAGCTTTTCTACTGATGGGGGTGCTCCCGGATCCGGGTTTGGGAGGTGTTAGAGGTTAATTCTATGTAAAACATGACTCTTTCATCAAAGTTTATGATGAGTATTTCTGTTATTTGACGTGGCTCTCTGCAATTTCTCCGGATATTGGAGGCATTTCTGAACATGGAACGTGGATATAAATATGCACATTATCGAACAAAACATACATGTATTGTGTAACATGATGTCCTATGAGTGTCATCTGATGAAGATCATCAAAGGTTAGTAATTAATTTTCTCTCTATTTCTGCTTTTTGTGACTCCTATCTTTGGCTGGGAAAATGGCTGTGTTTTTCTGTGGCTATGTACTGACCAAACATAATCGTTTGGTGTGCATTCGCCGTAAATCCTTTTTGAAATCAGACATGTTGGCTGGATTCACAACATGTTTAGCTTTAATTTGGTGTCTTTCATGTGTGATTCCATGAAAGATTGATTTTTATAGTAATTTATTTGAATTTGCCGCGCTGCATTTTTACTGGCTTTTGGCCAAGTGGAACGTTAGCATCCCACATAACCTACCTAGAGAGGTTAAGAACTGGGGCTTTTTCAGGATAAAATAAGAAACAGGGGCCTCCCAAGTGGCGCAGCGGTCTAAGACACTGCATCGCAGTGCTTGAGGAGTCATTACAGACCCGGGTTTGATCCCAGGCTGTGTCACAACCGGACGTGACCGGGAGTCCCATAGGGCGGCGCACAATTGGCCCAGCGTCGTCCGGGTTAGGGGAGGGTTTGGCCGGAAGGGCTTTACTTGGCTCATCGCGCTCTAGTGACTCCTTGTGGCAGGCCGGGGCCTGCGGGCTGACTTCGGTCATCAGTTGAACGGTGTTTCCTCCGACACATTGGTGCAGCTGGCTACTTAAGAAGCGCAGATTGGTGGGTCATGTTTCGGAGGACGTATGACTCGACCTTTGCCTCTCCTGAGCCTGTCGGGGAATTGCAGCGATGAGACAAGATCAAAATTGGGGAGAGAAAGGGGGTAAAATACAGAATAAAAATTTAAAAAATTACAGAATGGAGCTAAGCATAGGCAAAATCCTAGAGGAATACCTGGTTCAGTCGGCTTTCCACCAGACACCGAGATGAATTCACCTTCCAGCAGGACAATAACCTAAAACACAAGGTCAAATCTACACTGGAGTTGCTTACCAAGAAGATGTGAATGTTCCTGAGAGGCTGAGTTAGTTTTGACTTAAATCTACTTCAAAATCTATGGTAAGACCTGAAAATGGTTGCCTAGCAATGATCAAGAACCAATTTCACAGAGCTCGAATAATTCTGAAAATAATAAATGCTCTAATGTTACACAATCCAGGTGTGGAAAGCTCTGAAACTTACCCAGAAAGACTCGCAGCTGTAATTGCTACCAAAAGGTGATTCTACAAAGTATTGACTCAGTGGTGCGAATATTTATGTGAATTACATATTTCACTTTCAATAAACTTAAAAACTTGTTTCCACATTGTAATTATGGGGTATTGTGTGTAAATGGGTGAGAAAAAATGTATTTAATCCATTTTGAATTCAGGCTATAACAAAATGTGGAATAAGTCAAGAGGTATGAATACTTTGTGAAGGCACTGTACATAACGAATACACACAAGCGGCAATTTAATTCCACTAAATTAAGTAAATTAACCCATAGACCGGTAAGCAGGACTGGTCAAATGTATTTACATCAACTGGTATTCCCAACAATGAATAGGCTAAAAAGCATTATGTCGCAATGGGATTTTATCCCCCGGACAATTGGTCGGGGCCAATTTTATTTATTGGCTCAACAAAACAAACATTTAAAAAAACAGCTATTACCAGTTAACGGAAACCCTGACACACAAAAACACAGTTACAGATTGCTCTCTGTCTCCCTGTGCTGTACCTCATGTGAAGTATACCACTTGAAACCAAGCCAGACGTTTACCTAACAGATTAATCCCTGTTTACCTTCTGGCACTGCAGGCAGCAGCCTCACCTAAAAAACACCTGGGACTACTACCGCACGAGAGAGGGGGAGAGGGCTACAAAAGATCTAGCAGTAAAACGGTGTGTGATGTTTTGATGTCTCCCTACAGGCCAGGTCACAATCCTACAGCTGTGCCTCTCTCCAACACACACACACACACACACACACACACACACACACACACACACACACACACACACACACACACACACACACACACACACACACACACACACACACACACACACACACAGTGACCTCCTGGTGAACCCAGAGGAACCTCCTCAGAGCCCTGTTAACCCCAGCCTGGCCCGCCCCCTCATAAAAACATAAAAAAGTATACTTCACAACATCACACACGTAGGGCTGCACAATTCATCTAAATTTAATCGAAATTGCGAGGCTGACATGTGCAATATCCATGTCGCAAGAGGCTGCAATTTTTTGAAGCCCTTAGTTTACTCTGTCATCTCTCTCCAGTCTCCCTCCCTCTCGAATGCGGCTGCTTGCTTTCCACACACACCATGCCCCGCCCCGTCACTCAAGCAGGCACAGCTGGCTGTTAGATTCACTCACTCAACCTGAGTCTGCAATGCATGCTTCTGTTAGCTAGCCCATGCAGTCAAGAAACAGGGAGGATGCTTATTCCAACGTTACTTCTTCACATCAATCCACATGTTTTCTGTATTATACTATTAGTTTGTGTATCTTTATCTACACAAACCGTTAGTTAGTCTTATCAAGCTTCACATGTGCCTAAAAAAAAGCAGTAGCCGCTAATGCTAATTGCTAACCAGCTAGCTAAGTACATTGAGCTAGAAAAGATTATGGAGCTAGGGCTAATCCTGCTGGTGGTGGTGGTGCAGACATGTTGCTTGTGCTAAGACATGTCCTGAATCAGAGAGAAATAGGTGAAGAATATTCTAAATTTTTTATCTGAATATAACATCTCTTTTCAAAATAAATCAAAGAAAAAGTTATTCGTCACATGCGCCAGATACAACGGGTGTAGATTTAACCGTGTAGCTTTACGAGCCCTTCCCAACAATACAGTTAAAAGATGATAAAAATAAAAATAGTAACACAAAAGGAATAAAATTCACAAGAATGGAGCTGTATATACAGTTGAAGTCAGAAGTTAACATACACATAAGTTGGAGTCATTAAAACTAGTTTTTCAACCACTCCACACATTTCTTGTTAACAAACTATAGTTTTGGCAAGTCGGTTAGTACATCTACTTTGTGCATGACAAGTCATTTTTCCAACAATTGTTTACAGACAGATTATTTCACTGTATCACAATTCCATTGGGTAATAAGTTTACATACACAAAGTTCACTGTTCCTTTAAACAGCTTGGAAAATTCCCAAAAATGTAATGGCTTTAGAAGCTTCTGATAGGCTAATTGACATCATTTGAGTCAATTGGAGGTGTACCTGTGGATGTATTTCAAGGCCTACATTCACACTCAGTGCCTCTTTGCTTGACATCATGGGAAAATCAAAAGAAATCAGCCAAGACCTCCGAAAAACAATTGTAGACCTCCACAAGTCTGGTTCATCCTTGGGAGCAATTTCCAAATGCCTGAAGGTACCACGTTCATCTGTATAAACACCATGGGACCACGCAGCCGTCATACCGCTCAGGAAGGAGACGCATTCTGTCTTCTAGAGAGGAACTTACTTTTGTGCGAGAAGTGCAAATCAATCCCAGAACAACAGCAAAGAACCTTGTGAAGATGCTGGAGGAAACAGGTACAAAAGTATCTATATCCACAGTAAAACGAGTACTATATCGACATAACCTGAAAGGCCGCTCAGCAAGGAAGAAGCCACTGCTCCAAAACCGCCATAAAAAAAAGCCAGACTACGGTTTGCAACTGCACATGGGGACAAAGATCGTACTTTTTGCAGAAATGTCCTCTGGTCTGATGAAACAGAAATAGAACTCTTTGGCCATAATGACCATCGTTATGTTTGGAGGAAAAAGGGGGAGGCTTGCAAGCCGAAGAACGCCATCCCAACCGTGAAGCACGGGGGTGGCAGCATCATGTTGTGGGGGTGCTTTGCTGCAGGAGGGACTGGTGCACTTCACAAAATAGATGGCATCATGAGGTAGGAAAATGATATGGATATATTGAAGCAACATCTGAAGACATCAGTCAGGAAATTAAAGCTTGGTCACAAATGGGTCTTCCAAATGGACAATGACCCCAAGCATACTTCCAAAGTTGTGGCAAAATGGCTTAAGGACAACAAATTCAAGGTATTGGAGTGGCCATCACAAAGCCCTGACCTCAATCCTATAGAAAATTTGTGGGCAGAACTGAAAAAGCGTGTGCGAGTAAGGAGGCCTACAAACCTGACTCAGTTACACCAGCTCTGTCAGGAGGAATGGGTCAAAACTCACCCAACTTATTGTGGGAAGCTTGTGGAAGGCTACCCGAAACGTTTGACCCATGTTAAACCATTTAAAGGCAATGCTACCAAATTCTAATTGAGTGCATGTAAACTTCTGACGCACTAGGAATGTGATTAAAGAAATAAAAGCTGAAATAAATAATTCTCTCTACTATTTCACATTCTTAAAATAAAGTGGTGATCCTAACTGACCTAAGACAGGGAATTATTACTAGGATTAAATGTCAGGAATTGTGAAAAACTGAGTTTAAATGTATTTGGCTAAGGTGTATGCAAACTTCCGACTTCAACTGTAGCTATATAAAGTATTTTAGGTAGATATGCACAAGAAGGCAGGGTAAAGTAGCTAAGCATCAGGATAGATAAGATAAACAAAGAACAGAGTAGCAGACGCATATGAGTGTTAAAGTGTATGTGTGTGTGGGTATTTGTCTTGTGTCGTATGCTTGTTGTTGGTAGGCGTGTGTGTGTGTGCGTATGTAGTGTATGTAAATGTGTGCGGGTGTCAGTGTAGTGTGTTTATATAGTCTTGTGAGTGTGCATAGAGTCAGTGCAAGACAGGGTCAGCACAGATAGTCCGTGTAACCATTAAATTCATTATTTAGCAGTCTTATGGCTTGGGGCTAGACGTGGTCTCGGAGCCTGTTGGTCCGAGAGCCAATGCTCCGGTACCGTTTGCCAGACGGTAGCAGTGAACAGACTATGGTTTAGGTGGCTGAAGTCTTTGCCAATTCTTCTGTCCTTCCTCTGACACGCCTTATATAGAGGTCCTGGATGGCAGGGAGCTCGGCCCTAGTGATGTACTGGGCTGTCCGCACCACCCTCTGTAGCGCTTTGCGGTCGAGTCCAGATGAGTCCAGTCCAGATGAGTCCATCAAGATGCTCTCGATGGTGCAGCTGTAGAACTTCTGGATGATTGAAGAGCCCATGCCAAATCTTTTCAGCTTCCTGAGGGGGAAGAGGCGCTGTCGTGCCCTCTTCACGACTATGCGGGTGTGTGTTGACCATGTTAAGTCTGTACAATACTGTGCAGCCGTATTCATTGACCTGGCCAAGGCTTTCGACTCTGTCAATCACCACATCCTCATCGGCAGACGCGATAGCCTTGGTTTCTCAAATGATTGCCTCGCCTGGTTCACCAACTACTTCTCTGATAGAATTCAGTGTGTCAAATCGGAGGGCCTGTTGTCCGTGCCTCTGGCAGTCTCTATGGGCGTGCCACAGGGTTCAATTCCTGGACCGACTCTCTTCTCTGTATACATCAATGATGTCGCTCTTGCTGCTGGTGAGTCTCTGATCCACCTCTACGCAGACGACACCATTCTGTATACTTCTGGCCCTTCTTTGGACACTGTGTTAACCTTTTGTCAATAGGGGGTGCTATTTGCACTTTGTAATAATTTCGTTCCCAAATTAAACTGCCTCGTACTCAATTCTTGCTCGTACAATATGCATATTATTATTACTTTTGGATAGAAAACACTCTCTAGTTTCTAAACCCGTTTGAATTATTTCTCTGAGTGAAACAGAACTCATTCTGCAGCACATTTCCTGTCAGGAAGTGAGATTTCTGAAATCGAGGTCCCTGTTCTGAGGTAAGTTTATAAGTCCCCATGTAAGCTATGGGGCTACATGCACTGCATACGCCTTCCTCTAGATGTCAGTAAGCGGTGAGAATTTGAATGGAGTGGATTGCACCATCTGGGGGACTATAAAAGCTCATGGAACGGAAGTACCGTTCTTTTCAACGGGGCGCCTGGCGCAAGAGGGACATCACAATGGCGTCCTGCAAAAGCTTTCGTTTTAGCAGTTCTATATCTCCGGTCATGTTTTTATTCGTTATAGGTGTTAAAGACATCATAAGGTAGTTAATTTAAACCGACTTATAGCAGTTTATAGCGATTTTCTGGGATTTCTTTGTGACGCGCTATCGCTAGTTGGACACCTCTCCAGTGAATGGCTAGCATTAGCTGCTATTTCTACAGGAGAAGAGGACATCTTTCAACCAAAAGACGATTGTTCTGGAGAAAGGACACCTTGCCCAAGATTCTGATGGAAGCTCAGCAAATAGTAAGCAGTCTTTATGCTGTTAATTCGTATTTATGTTGACAAATGTCAAATAATAATTCCGCCATGAATTTCGGTGCGGTCTCGCTTTAGCGCACGCTGTATTGCGCAGTAACGTTAATTTTAAAAATCTAACACAGCGGTTGCATTAAGAACTAATGTATCTTTCATTTGCTGTCCAACCTGTATTTTTTTAGTCAAGTTTATGATTACTTATCGATTAGAATAGGTGCCTCTCCAAGATGGCGCCGGACAGATTGCTTGAAGTTTTGGCCACTAATCACATTGTATAACCACGATTTGTGCCGCTAAATATGCACATTTTCGAACAAACCCAATATGCATTGTGTAATATGATGTTACAGGACTGTCATCTGATGAAGAATATCAAGGTTAGTCAAAAATTATATATCTTTTGCCTGTTTGTTACGATCGCTAACCTTTGCTGCTGGTAAATGGTGTTGTGTTTCTGGCTATTGTGGTAAGCTAATATAATGCTATATTGTGTTTTCGCTGTAAAACACTTAGAAAATCTGAAATATTGGCTGGATTCACAAGATCTGTGTCTTTCATTTGCTGTACGCTGTGTATTTTTAAGAAATGTTTTATGATGAGTAATTAGGTAATACACAATGGTCTCTGTAGTTATTCTAGTTGCTTTGGTGAGAGTTGTGATGGTGGCTGCAATGGTAAACTATGATTTATACCTGAAATATGCACATTTTTCTAACAAAACATATGCTATACAATAAATATGTTATCAGACTGTCATCTGATGAAGTTGTTTCTTGGTTAGTGGCTATTTATATCTTTATTTGGTCGAATTTGTAATAGCTACTGATGCAGTAAAAAAATGGTGGAGTAAAAAAAGTGGTGTCTTTTGCTAACGTGGTTAGCTAATAGATTTACATATTGTGTCTTCCCTGTAAAACATTTTAAAAATCAGAAATGATGGCTGGATTCACAAGATGTGTATCTTTCATCTGGTGTCTTGGACTTGTGATTTAATGATATTTAGATGCTAGTATTTACTTGTGACGCTATGCTAGGCTATGCTAGTCAGCTTTTTTACTGATGGGGGTGCTCCCGGATCCGGGTTTGGGAGGAACTAGAAGTTAACAACCCTCCAGACGAGCTTCAATGCCATACAACTCTCCTTCCGTGGCCTCCAACTGCTCTTACATACAAGTAAAACTAAATGCATGCTCTTCAACCGATCGCTGCCTGCACCTGCCCACCCGTCCAACATCACTACTCTGGACGGTTCTGACTTAGAATATGTGGACAACTACAAATACCTGGTTAGACTGTAAACTCTCCTTCCAGACTCACATCAAACATCTCCAATCCAAAGTTAAATCTAGAATTGGCTTCCTATTTCGCAACAAAGCATCCTTCACTCATGCTGCCAAACATACCCTTGTAAAACTGACCATCCTACCGATCCTCGACTTCGGCGATGTCATTTACAAAATAGCCTCCAATACCCTACTCAATAAATTGGATGCAGTCTATCACAGTTCCATCCGTTTTGTCACCAAAGCCCCATATACTACCCACCACTGCGACCTGTACGCTCTCGTTGGCTGACCCTCGCTTCATACACGTCGCCAAACCCACTGGCTCCAGGTCATCTGCAAGACCCTGCTAGGTAAAGTCCCCCCTTATCTCAGCTCGCTGGTCACCATAGCAGCACCCACCTGTAGCACGCGCTTCAGCAGGTAGATATCTCTGGTCACCCCCAAAACCAATTCTTCCTTTGGCCGCCTCTCCTTCCAGTTCTCTGCTGCCAATGACTGGAACGAACTACAAAAATCTCTGAAACTGGAAACACTTATCTCCCTCACTAGCTTTAAGCACCAGCTGTCAGAGCAGCTCACAGATTACTGCACCTGTACATAGCCCATCTATAATTTAGCCCAAACAACTACCTCTTCCCCTACTGTATTTATTTATTTATTTTGCTCCTTTGCACCCCATTATTTCTATCTCTACTTTGCACATTCTTCCACTGCAAATCTACCATTCCAGTGTTTTGCTATATTGCATTTACTTCGCCACCATGGCCTTTTTTTTGCCTTTACATCCCTTCTCACCTCATTTGCTCACATTGTATATAGACTTATTTTTCTACTGTATTATTGACTATATGTTTGTTTTACTCCATGTGTAACTCTGTGTTGTTGTATGTGTCGAACTGCTTTGCTTTATCTTGGCCAGGTCGCAATTGTAAATGAGAACTTGTTCTCAACTTGCCTATCTGGTTAAATAAAGGTGAAATAAAAATAATTAATTCAAAAGTCCTTAGTGATGTGGACACCAAGGAACTTGAAGCTCTCGACCCACTCCACTACTGCCCCATCGATGTGGATGGGGACATGCTCTCCCCTCTTTCTCCTGTAGTCCACTATCAGCTCCGTGGTCTTACTGACGTTGAAGGAGAGGTTGTCATGGCACTACACTGCCAAGTCTCAGACCTCCTCCCTGGAGGCTGTCTCATCGCCGTCTGTGATTAGGCAAACTTGATGGTGGTGTTGGAGTTGTGCGTTGGCCACGCAGTTGTGGATGAACAGGGAGTACAGGAGGAGACTAAGCACACACCCTTGAGGTGCTCCCGTGTTGAGGGTGAGCGTGGCGGAGGTGTTGTTGCCTACTCTCACCACATGGGTAATTAGGGTCCCCTGGGAAACACTGACAAACACATTTGCTTCTACCCTGTCACTACTATACTGGCTTTTTCATTCATTGTCATGCCAAACACCAACAATAGAATTAGAATAGCCTACTCATTCCATTTCTATGATTCTAACAGATCACATAATATATACTAATATAATGCTATTTTTTTGCGCTAGTTGGCTGTACCTACACCAAAACTCCAGTATGTGTTCTTTCTAGGTTGTTCGCCATCTTCTTTTTAAATAAGGAGCCAATTTGTTTTTCATGACTGACTATTTATTTCCATGACTGATCAAAACTAACTTTCTCATGGCTCTCTCTTGTCCCTCTGCAGCAGACATATGGCGAGCAATATGTTTGGAACATCGAATCGCAATAAAATCACAGTATCAAATCGCAACACATAGAATCGCAATACATATAAATCGGCACCTTAATTAAGCAGACCAAACACATCCCATTAATGAGAGAAAATCAGCATGGGCTAACCACAGAACCTTGTGGGATGCCAACAACCTGTGTGTGTGTGCCAATACTCGATGGGAGTACTCTCGTGAATGGAGGCTCCATGACAAGGACAGGTTTTTGCTCCAGACAAAATCAGTTACACACAACACACCTATCCTAGATAGATGATTCTTACCTCCGTTATCTGTCCTCTTGAGGGCGCCATCTTTGTGGGGGCACAGCTCACACCTCTGCAGAGAAAGGAGACAGGAGGGAGACATGGACCTTTAGCAAAACTCTTTACCATACAATTACACACAAAAAGATATACAGTGCCTTCAGAAAGTATTCATACCCCTTGACTTATTCCACATTTGGTTGTGTTATAGCCTGAATTCTAAATGGAATAAATAAAACAAATTATCTCACCCATCTACACACAATACCCCATAATGACAAAGCGAAAACATGTTTTTAGAAAAATGTCATATCGGTTACACCAGCCTAATCTCGGGAGTTGATAGGCTTGAAGTCATAAACAGCGCAATGCTTGAAGCACTGCGAAGAGCTGCTGGCAAAACGCACGAAAGTGCTGTTTGAATGAATGCTTATGAGCCTGCTGGTGCCTACCATCGCTCAGTCAGACTGCTCTATCAAATCATAGACTTAATTATATCATTATAACACACAGAAATACGAGCCATAGGTCATTAATATGGTAGAATCCGGAAACTATCATCTCGAAAACAAAACATTTATTGTTTCAGTGAAATACGGAACCGTTCCGTATTTTATCCAACGGGTGGCATCCATAAGTCTAAATATTCCTGTTACATTGCACAACCTTCAATGTTACGTCATAATTGCGTAAAATTCTGGCAAATTAGTTCGCAACGAGCCAGGCGGCCCAAACTGTTGCATATACCCTGACTCTGCGTGCAATGAACGCAAGAGAAGTGACACAATTTCACCTGGTTAATATTGCCTGCTAACCTGGATTTCTTTTAGCTAAATATGCAGGTTTAAAAATATATACTTCTGTGTATTGATTTTAAGAAAGGCATTGATGTTTATGGTTAGGTACACGTTGGAGCAACGACAGTTCTTCTTCGCGAATGCCACCACATCGATTATATGCAACGCAGGGAACGCTAGATAAACAAATAATATCATCAACCATGTGTAGTTAACTAGTGATTATGATTGATTGATTGTTTTTTATAAGATAAGTTTAATGCTAGCTAGCAACTTACCTTGGCTTCTTACTGCATTCGCGTAACAGGCAGGCTCCTCGTGGATTGCAATGTAATCAGGTGGTTAGATCGTTGGACTAGTTAACCGTAAGGTTGCAAGATTGAATCCCCGAGCTGACAAGGTAAAAATCTGTCGTTCTGCCCCTGAACAAGGCAGTTAACCCACCGTTCCTAGGCCATCATTGAAAATAAGAATGTGTTCTTAACTGACTTGCCTAGTTAAATAAAAGGTTCCATAAAAAAGAAAACAACATTTTTGAAACCATGTCCACTTGCACTATACAAGATGGAAGGGAGTTCCATGCACTCATGTCTCTGTATAATACTGGTATGTTTACTTGAATTTGTTCTGGACCTGGGCACTGTGAAAAGACCCCTGGTGGCATATCTGGTGGGGTGAGTGTCTGTGTGTCTTTACAACCATTGAATATATATTTTGACCCTGACAGTTTACAGTCTAAGCTAACACCAAGTAATTTAGTCTCCTCAACTTGTTCAACAGCCACACCATTCGTTACCAGATTCAGCTGAGGTCTAGAACTTAGGGAATGATTAGTACCAAATACAATGCTCTTAGTTTTAGAGATGTTCAGGACCAGTTTTGTTACTGGCCACCCATTCCAAAACAGACTGCAACTCTTTAAGGGTTTCAGTGACTTCATTAGCAGTGGTTGCTTATGCGTATATGTTTGAATCATCAGCATACATGGACACACATGCTTTGTTTAATGCTAGTGGCAGGTCATTGGTAAAAATATTTTTAAAATCCTGAGTGGCCGAGTTACAGTTTTGACTTAAAGCTACACTGAACAAAAATATAAACGCAACATGCAACAATTTCAAAGATTTTACCGAGTTACAGTTCATATAAGGAAATCAGTCAACTGAAATAAATTCATTAGGCCCTAATCTATGGATTTCACATGACTGGGAATTAGAGGTTGACCGATTAATCGGAATGGCCGATTAATTAGGGCCGATTTCAAGTTTTCATAACAATCGGAAATCTGTATTTTGGACACCGATTTGGCCGATTTGTATTTGTATTTTTAATTTTTACACCTTTATTTAAACTAGGCAAGTCAGTTAAGAACAAATTCTTATTGACAATGACGGCCTACCCCAGCCAAACCCTAACAACGCCGGGTCAATTGTGCGCCGCCCTTTGGGACTCCCAATCACGGCCGGTTGTGATACAGCCTGAAATCGAACCAGGGTCTGTAGTGACGCCTCTAGCACTGAGATGCAGTGCCTTGGACCGCTGCGCCACTCGGGAGCCCCAACACCTTACGGCACAACGCCTCTCCCCATGTGACCTACTTGTTGTGTGTATGTACTGTCATGTATGTGTAACTGATCGATGCAGATATGCACGCACACGCACACACACACACAAAAACAAACAAACATGAACATGTAATATGTAAAGTGTAAAGTCTTTTGTCTGTAATGTATTTTTCGTTATGTGTCATATCTTTTGCTTGTTTGTTACGATCGCTAACTTTTGCTACTGGGAAATTGCTTGTGTTTTTGGCTATTGTGGTAAGCTAATATAACGCTCTATTGTGTTTTCGCTGTAAAACACTTGATAAATCGGAAATATTGTCTGGAATCACAAGATGCCTGTCTTTCAATTGCTGTACACTATGTATTTTTCAGAAATGTTTTATGATGAGTATTTAGTTATTTGGCGTTGGTGTCTAATTATTCTGTCTGCTTTCGGTGCAATTTCTGATTGTAGCTGCAATGTAAACTATGATTTATACCTGAAATATGCACATTTTTCTAACAAAACATATGCTATACAATAAATATGTTATCAGACTGTCATCTGATGAAGTTGTTTCTTGGTTAGTGGCTATTTATATCTTTATTTGGTCGAATTTGTGATAGCTACTGATGGAGTAAAAAACTGGTGGAGTAAAAAAAGTGGTGTCTTTTGCTAACGTGGTTAGCTAATAGATTTACATATTGTGTCTTCCCTGTAAAACATTTTACAAATCGGACATGTTGGCTGGATTCACAAGATGTGTACCTTTCATATGCTGTATTGGACTTGTTAATGTGTGAAAGTTAAATATTTAAAAAAAATATCTTTTGAATTTCGCGCCCTGCACTTTGAGCTGGCTGTTGTCATAAGTGTACCGGTGTCGGGCTGCAGCCATAAGAAGTTAAACTCTGTAACTGTTTTAAAGTCCCCATTGGCCTCCCTGTGGGGTACAGAAGTCATTCAGAAATCATGCTTAACACTGTTATTGCACACAGAGTGAGTCCATGCAACTTATGTGACTTGTTAATTAAGGACTTTTTAATACTTATTGACTCAAGACATTTCACCTTTTCATTTTTTATTAATTTGTAGAAATTTTGAAAAACATAATTCCACTTTGACATATGGGGTATTGTGTGTGCAGGCCAGTGACAAAAAATCTAAATTTCATCTATTTTAAATTCAGACTAACACAACAAAATCTGAAAAAAGTCAAGGGGCGTGAATACCTTCTGAAGGCACTACATACTATAGATACACACGCAAACATGTACCCTACTCCCTTTCTCTCATACACACACTTACACACCCAGTATTTTCAGTAATCACTGATCCAACACTATCAAATAGGTGTAAGTGGGCTTCGATGCCATAGCTCCCACATCCAGCTCTGTCATACTGTGTGGTTACTACTATGAGGAAGGGAGAGCCTAGTTGTCCCCAACCTCTCCTAAAAACACAAACCCACTATCTGCTGCCCAAGAAGGTTTCCGTTTCCCGTGTGTGTGATAGAGCGAGAGTGTTGTGTGTGTATCCCTCCAGTCCTGCCCATTTCACACCAGCTACTTCCACCGGATGCCTACCATCCCTCACAAGAAAAAATAAGAAAATCCTCTTCCCGCCAATTTCTGTCCACACAATATCACAAGCGAGTATGACCGCACTGTTTAACTGTTTCTACAGCCAGGATGAGGAAAGTACAGGCAAGGATGCTGTTTTTTTCCCTATGAGAAATAGACTGTGGGGTTCTTAAGCATGTCTGATGCTGCCATGGCTGACTGGCTGTCAGATCTTGCCACCGTGTAACATTTTACACTGTAATAACCAATGTACTACTTGTTTTGGATCCTTTAATATAAGCACCATACGGTACTCTTTGCTACCAGGTAGTTGCCAATTGTGTTGAGTACTTTGAAGTAAGTACCAGAAAGTAATAACACAATTTCCTATTAAGTACCGGCTAAATATTAGCAGAAACTGTAGTATAAAACACAGTGCTGAGAATACGGTGTTGATACTCTATTGGTCAGACTCACCACTCTGGCTGCTCTCTCCTGAGATTCACACTTCCTGCAGAACCAGGGTCCAGTGGGCACCTGCACGATGCCATAGCACGCTGCAGAGAGGACAACACTGGGTTAATACCACACACCACGATGCCATAGCAGCACTCTGCAGAGAGGACAACACTGGGTTAATACCACACACCACGATGCCATAGCAGCACTCTGCAGAGAGGACAACACTGGGTTAATACCACACACCACGATGCCATAGCAGCACTCTGCAGAGAGGACAACACTGGGTTAATACCACACACCACGATGCCATAGCACGCTGCAGAGAGGACAACACTGGGTTAATACACACACCAATGCACCACACACCACGATGCCATAGCAGCACTCTGCAGAGAGGACAACACTGGGTTAATACCACACACCACGATGCCATAGCAGCACGCTGCAGAGAGGACAACACTGGGTTAATACCACACACCACGATGCCATAGCAGCACTCTGCAGAGAGGACAACACTGGGTTAATACCACACACCACGATGCCATAGCAGCACTCTGCAGAGAGGACAACACTGGGTTAATACCACACACCACGATGCCATAGCAGCACTCTGCAGAGAGGACAACACTGGGTTAATACCACACACCACGATGCCATAGCAGCACGCTGCAGAGAGGACAACACTGGGTTAATACCACACACCATGATGCCATAGCACGCTGCAGAGAGGACAGTACTGGGTTAATACCACACACCACGATGCCATAGCAGCACTCTGCAGAGAGGACAACACTGGGTTAATACCACACACCACGATGCCATAGCAGCACGCTGCAGAGGACAACACTGGGTTAATACCACACACCACGATGCCATAGCAGCACTCTGCAGAGAGGACAACACTGGGTTAATACCACACACCACGATGCCATAGCAGCACGCTGCAGAGGACAACACTGGGTTAATACCACACACCACGATGCCATAGCAGCACTCTGCAGAGAGGACAACACTGGGTTAATACCACACACCACGATGCCATAGCAGCACTCTGCAGAGAGGACAACACTGGGTTAATACCACACACCACGATGCCATAGCAGCACTCTGCAGAGAGGACAACACTGGGTTAATACCACACACCACGATGCCATAGCAGCACTCTGCAGAGAGGACAACACTGGGTTAATACCACACACCACGATGCCATAGCAGCACGCTGCAGAGAGGACAACACTGGGTTAATACAACACACCACGATGCCATAGCAGCACTCTGCAGAGAGGACAACACTGGGTTAATACCACACACCACGATGCCATAGCAGCACTCTGCAGAGAGGACAACACTGGGTTAATACCACACACCACGATGCCATAGCAGCACGCTGCAGAGGACAACACTGGGTTAATACCACACACCACGATGCCATAGCACGCTGCAGAGAGGACAGTACTGGGTTAATACAACACACCACGATGCCATAGCAGCACGCTGCAGAGGACAACACTGGGTTAATACCACACACCACGATGCCATAGCAGCACTCTGCAGAGAGGACAACACTGGGTTAATACCACACACCACGATGCCATAGCAGCACGCTGCAGAGAGGACAACACTGGGTTAATACCACACACCACGATGCCATAGCAGCACGCTGCAGAGGACAACACTGGGTTAATACCACACACCACGATGCCATAGCAGCACGCTGCAGAGGACAACACTGGGTTAATACCACACACCACGATGCCATAGCAGCACTCTGCAGAGAGGACAACACTGGGTTAATACCACACACCACGATGCCATAGCAGCACGCTGCAGAGAGGACAACACTGGGTTAATACCACACACCACGATGCCATAGCAGCACTCTGCAGAGAGGACAACACTGGGTTAATACCACACACCACGATGCCATAGCAGCACGCTGCAGAGGACAACACTGGGTTAATACCACACACCACGATGCCATAGCAGCACGCTGCAGAGGACAACACTGGGTTAATACCACACACCACGATGCCATAGCAGCACGCTGCAGAGGACAACACTGGGTTAATACCACACACCACGATGCCATAGCAGCACGCTGCAGAGGACAACACTGGGTTAATACCACACACCACGATGCCATAGCAGCACGCTGCAGAGGACAACACTGGGTTAATACCACACACCACGATGCCATAGCACGCTGCAGAGAGGACAACACTGGGTTAATACCACACACCACGATGCCATAGCACGCTGCAGAGAGGACAGTACTGGGTTAATACCACACACCACGATGCCATAGCAGCACGCTGCAGAGGACAACACTGGGTTAATACCACACACCACGATGCCATAGCAGCACGTTGCAGAGAGGACAACACTGGGTTAATACCACACACCACGATGCCATAGCAGCACGCTGCAGAGAGGACAACACTGGGTTAATACAACACACCACGATGCCATAGCAGCACGCTGCAGAGAGGACAACACTGGGTTAATACCACACACCATGATGCCATAGCACGCTGCAGAGAGGACAGTACTGGGTTAATACCACACACCACGATGCCATAGCAGCACGCTGCAGAGAGGACAACACTGGGTTAATACCACACACCACGATGCCATAGCAGCACTCTGCAGAGAGGACAGTACTGGGTTATTAAAGGGAGGGATGCAAACTGGTGAGGGTCCAAAAAATGTGTGCATGGAAACACGCAAAAAAACAGTATAAACTGCAGGAAAATGTGCCTATTTGCAGAGTGCGGTTGTCACATGACCAACATTCTGCTAACGACATGACACCAGGCCAAGTATCACCAGACTGAGCGGTATCACCATACCGAGCAGTAGCACCACGATACCGAGTAACACCACGATACCGAGTAACACCACGATACCGAGTAACACCACGATACCAAGTGATACCGAGTATCACCACGATACCGACTATCACCACGATACCGAGTACCACCACGATACCGAGTAACACCACGATACCGAGTAACACCACGATACCGAGTAACACCACGATACCGAGTAACACCACGATACCGACTAACACCACGATACCGACTAACACCACGATACCGACTAACACCACGATACCGACTAACACCACGATACCGACTAACACCACGATACCGACTAACACCACGATACCGACTAACACCACGATACCGACTAACACCACGATACCGACTAACACCACGATACCGAGTATCACCACGATACCGAGTAACACCACGATACCGAGTATCACCACGATACCGACTAACACCACGATACCGACTAACACCACGATACCGAGTAACACCACGACACCGAGTAACACCACGATACCGAGTAACACCACGATACCGAGTAACACCACGATACCGAGTAACACCACGATACCGAGTAACACCACGATACCGAGTGATACCGAGTATCACCACGATACCGACTAACACCACGATACCGAGTATCACCACGATACCGAGTATCACCACGATACCGAGTATCACCACGATACCGAGTATCACCACGATACCGACTAACACCACGATACCGAGTATCACCACGATACCGAGTATCACCACGATACCGAGTATCACCACGATACCGAGTATCACCACGATACCGACTAACACCACGATACCGAGTAACACCACGATACCGAGTAACACCACGATACCGACTAACACCACGATACCGAGTAACACCACGATACCGAGTAACACCACGATACCGAGTAACACCACGATACCGAGTAACACCACGATACCGAGTATCACCACGATACCGAGTATCACTACGATACCGAGTAACACCACGATACCACTGGGTTTAGTCAAATTTTGCCCTCAAAGTATTCATACCACTTGAATTATTCCACGTTGCTGTGTTACAGCCTGAATTAAAAATTGATTCAATTGATGTTATTTCTCACCCATCTACACACAATACCCCATTATTAAAAAGTTCAAACGTATTATTAGAACATTTTGCTAATTTATTGAAAATGAAATATATAAATATCTAATTTACATAAGTATTCACACCCCTGAGTCAATAAATGTTTGAATCACCTTTGGCAGCAATTAACTTTGCACATCTGGCCAACCTGGATTGTATACTATTCGTACATTATTCTTCCCAAAATGTCCTTAATCTCTGTCAAGTTGATTGTTGATCATTGCTAGACAGCCATATTCAAGTCTTGCCATAGATATTCAAGCCAATTTAAGTCAAAACTGTAACTAGGCCACTCTGAACATTCAACGTCGTCTTGGTAAGCAACTCCAGAGTATATTATCTGGCCTTATGTTTTAGGTTATTGTCCTGCTGAAAGGTAAATGTCTCTCTCAGTGTCTGTTGGAAAGCAGACTGAACCAGGATTTCCTCTAGGATTTTGCCTGTGCTTAGCTCTAGATTGTTTTTTTATCCTAAAAAAACTCCCTAGTCCTTGCCAATGACAAGCATACCCATAACATGATGCAGCCACCACCATGCTTGAAAATGTGGAGAGTGGTACTCAGTGATGTGTTGTGAGGGCATTGCCCCAAACATAACGCTTGTATTCAGGACATGAAATTATTTCTTTGACAATTTTTTTGCAGTTTTACTTTAGTGCCTTATTGCAAACAGGATCCATGTTTTGGAATAAAAAAAATATCTGTATAGGCTTCCTTCTTCTCAATCTGTCATTTAGGTTAGTATTGTGGAGTAACTACAATGTTGTTGATCCAAGTTCTCTCATATCACAGCCATTAAACTATATAACTGTTTTAAAGTCACCATTGGCTTTATGGTGAAAGCTGAAACATGAGCGGTTTCCTTCCTCTCCGGCAACTGAGTTAGGAAATATGCCAAACTCATCTTTGTAGTGACTGGGCGTATTGATACACCATCGAAATTGTAATTAATAACTTCACCATGCTCAAATTGATATTCAATGTCTGAGATTATATATATATATTTTTTTTATTTTTATCTATTTCCTTCTCTTTTTTTTACCCATCTATCAATAGGTGCCCTTCTTTGCAAGGCATTGGAAAACCTCACTGGCCTTTGGTTGAATCTGTGTTTGAAATTCACTGCTCGACTGAGGGACCTTACAGATTATTGTATTTGCATTTTACATTTACATTTTAGTCGTTAAGCACAGACTCTTATGCAGAGCGACTTACATTTTCATACTTTTTCGTACTGGTTCAACGTGGGAATCGAACCCACAACCCTGGTCACATGGGGTATTTGTGTGGTACAGAGATGAGGTAATCATTAAGAAAAATAATGTTAGGGCCTCTCGAGTGGCGCAGCGGTCTAAGGCACTGCATCGCAGTGCTGTGTCGCAGCCGACCGCGACCGAGAGACCCATGAGGAGGTGCACAATTGGCCCAGCGTTATCCGGGTTAGGGGAGGGTTTCGCCGTCCGGGTTGTCCTTTTCCCATCGCGCTCTAGCGACTCCTGTGGCGGGCCAGGCGCAATGCACGCTGACACGGTCATCAAGTACAGTGTTTCCTCCGACACATTAGTGCGGCTGGCTTCTGGGTTAAGCGAGAAGTGTCAAGAAGCAACGCAGCTTGGCGGGGTTGTGTTTGAGGATGCATGGCTATCGACCTTCGCCTCTCCCGTCCGTACGGGAGTTGCATCGATGGGACAAGACTAACTACCAATTAGATATCATGAAAAAGGGGTATAAAAAAAATATATATATATGGGTAGAACGTATTTAGGCTTACCATAACAAAGGGGTTGAATACTTATTGACTCAAGACATTTCAGCTTCTCATTTTTAATGAATATGTAAACATTTTGAAATCCATATTTCCTCTTTGACATTATGGAGTATTGTGTGTAGGCCAGTGACACAACATCTCTATTTAATCCATTTTAAATTCAGGCTGTAACACAACAAAATATGGTAAAAGTCAAGGGGTGGTGTGAATACTTTCTGCACAAAAAAACTGTCCCTGATAGTCACACCTCTACTCAATACAACACATTGAATTTAACATCACACTTTCTACTGTATAATAGAAAAGGCTACTGCAGAAAAGATCTGATCTGCTCATATCAAAAGGCCTACCGGTGATTGGGCAGGAGGAATATTTAATGCATAATGATCTGCATGTTCATTGTAGCAGTAAGGACCTATATGAAACCATCTTTAACCTACTATTCAGATAGCCTACAGACTCTCCCTTCCTCACACACACACTCTTGCTCACTAACTTATTTCCTCTCCCACACACACCACTCTCTCATTATCTCACATACACACAGCTCTCCCAAAAGTTAGGCACCAAACAAAAATGTAAGGATCACCAGAAAAAGCTAGTAATTTTTTATTCAGGTTTAGCTTAGAATTACATTGATTAGGCATATGCATCCAAACTTTGGAGCATCTCTTTGAATTGGCTATCTATCCCATTTCAGTTCTCCCATTGCATAGCCATGTTGTTAGCTAGCTAGCCAGGTAACATGACTAAACAAGGTTAGTTTGTTATAGAACCAAAAACTCATGGCCCAAGACATGGTTTATACAACTAAATAAAAATATATATTCGCACTTCTCTTTTATAACTCAATGGATAGTTATTTTACAGATCTTCATGATTTACCTGGATTACCCATTTCAAGATCAAAACAGGGAATAGTGCAAATGGTGCCAGATCTGGCTGACACCTCCAGAGGTGGACATTGATGTATTGTGTCCTGGTAGACCGTGCTACAACGGTAAATCACTTGACATAACATGGACGTTTTTAATAAAGACATGTTATAGGCAGGAAACATATATATATATATATTTTTTTTAATGGCATGGTACTAGATGAACGTGTCCGATAAAAAAAAACTCTTTGCTTTCTGTTTCTAAACATTTTGCAACAGACTGCCAATGTGCCAGCCCGGTGCTCTACTGAACATAACCCAGGTGTAGCCTATACACCAAGCTCATGGGAGTATTTCCCCTATTGGCACTAAATCGTGGTCACCACTGAGTCTGAACATGCTGCACTCCAGATACCTCTGCCGTCCTCTCAGATTATCTCACATCTGACTGACTCACGTAATCCACTTTAATGAACAGAGATAATCCACTGACGATAAAAAGGGTATTGTTATGCTGTCTATTGTTGGGGACAGAGGGGTCAGTTACAACGGCGTCAGTGTGTTGATTAGCTATTGATTAATTCACATGTAAAACATATAGGCTGTGTTTAATAACATGTACAAATAGGTGTGTTTAGTTTATGTATGTTTTGGGGCGGCAGGTAGCCTAGTGGTTAGAGAGTTGGACTAGTAACCGAAAGGCTGCAAGATCAAATCCCCGAGCTGACAAGGTAAAAGTCTGTCGTTCTGCATTTGAACAAGGCTTTTAAACCACTGTTCCTAGACCGTCATTGAAAATGAGAACTTTGTTCTTAACTGACTTGCCTAGTTAAATAAAGGATAAAAATAATAATAATAATTTTTTTCTGTAATGTCTTTTTCGTTATGTGTCGGACCCCAGGAAGACTACCTGTGGCTAGCTAATGGGGATCCCAATCAGATCTAAATATGTGTATGAAGACATATATTCAATCACATGACAACGATCAACAATAAAAAATACAATTACTGGGCAGTTTTTCTGTCTCACAAAGCCAAAATCACCAATATTGACTGTGTCGACTGGATACCTAGTTCTGATTGTGACTTTGTCAACAGAATCTGAGTGACGTTGACATTGTTGTTTGGGTCAGTGTATTACATACAAACTTGGTACACAGGTTCATTCTGTCAAACTCAGTAGCTAGCTAACAATATTTTGACAACATACTGTAGCTAGCTAACTACTTCACCGCGTGGCACTATTGTTTACAAAACGTATCTAGCAATACATTGGGGAAATAATGTGATTTGCTTGCGGGAAATCATTACGGATAAAACGTTAACTAGTGTGGTAAGACAAATTAAGTAACATGTTAACGTTAGTTAGCTAGCTAGTTTGAGCTATGCAATGCCATTTCAACGAATTGTATAGCCAGGCTACACAGCCAATGTTAACAACTACAGAAATCCTTCCTAGCAGTAACGGGCTAACGTTCATGTGATGGCCCATTAGCCTTACATGGTAGGTGACGTTACTGTTTTGCGTAGCAGAATTTTCGACCAACCTTTACTTGGCAATACTGTACTATCTTCGTTCTCGATTTGACCAAACATGTATCAAACAGTACATATCCGTAACGGCTAATGGAGCATCACATTAGCCTGTTACAAGCTGTTAGCTATAAAAATACTACCCATCTAGCTAGTTAACGTTAGTTAGCTAGTTACCTTAGCCAACTTCATACCTACTAGATAGGAAGGCTAACTGGCTAGGTAGGTCATGACAAACGCGCAAACAGTCGATTGGATATAACTAGCTAACGTTACAGTAACTAGCTATAACCTTGCTTATTAGCTATTGTACCTAGCAAAATGAGTTAGCTTAGCTAGCTAACGTTACTAGCTAGCTTCCTGGCAGACCATCAACCGCGCTACCTAGCCTGAGCTAGTTATCGGGTGTTCGTCAAGCAAATTCCATGTTTAATGTTTTGGATTTTATCCAGTGTTTACCTTGATGGACTGCAACATTGCAGCCGTGACCGTCACAGTATACTAGAGGGTTTTCTGCCCAGCCTCTCTCGTCTGAGCACACGCAGCAACCTCCAATCATCTCCTTCATATTATTCGCCAAGAAGTCGTTGTCCGCTGCCAGGCACAGCTCGCCGGAGACCATTTACGGAGAAAGTGGACATACGAAGACAACAAAGATGCGCCGAAACCTTTGCAGAAGTTCCTCATCTACCCAGTGTGACAGCGCTTTAGGTCTCACTTGGTCGAAAGATCATGTTTTAGTCGTGTTTACATTCCGTTTTGACACCGTATTTTTTCCACTTTAGTGAAGGCTACACACATCGCGAGCAAGATGAAGCGGCCCGTCGGGAAGTGGAAGTGCGTAAGCACGCACGGCGCGTGACAAGTCAGAAAGGATGGATACGATTTGCTCAGAGAGTGTTACCAATGTGCACGGCGCCATTTTGGTTCCAAATGGCCTTTTAAAACGAATGTGTTGTGAAGGAAACTGCTTGGAAACTTTGTAACAGTACAATGCTTGGTTGTTACAAATGACGATTGACTATTGTCAACATTGTATACATCAACATGAGTTATTTACAAATATGAATTAAGTTATTATAACAAAAACATGAATGAATATTACTCCATTGTTTATGTAGGCTGTTGTTGTCATCTGAGACTTTGTAAATAGCCTTTAGATGTAGCCAAGGTATATTTAAAGTCATATTTAGAAAACCTAGACATAATTTTGCTCTCAAAGAATATACTGTCATTTATTGAGCACTAGGACATTGTAACTATGGAAATAAATGCTATTTGCATATGAAAATGTCATGGTTCCACACTATAGTAGCCTATGCACATCTGACAGTGTGCCTTTACATTAGGCCTAAATAAAACATAGACTTGTCTGTTTGTGCCACTGTCATTGCCTTTCAATGTCATTTCACTCTCTTTTTCCCTCTCTCTCTCTCTGTGTGTGGGGGGGGGGTGAATGTGTGTGTGTGTGTGTGTGTGTGTGTGTGTGTGTGTGTGTGTGTGTGTGTGTGTGTGTGTGTGTGTGTGTGTGTGTGTGTGTGTGTGTGTGTGTGTGTGTGTGTGTGTTGCAAAATGGAATAAGGAATAGGCCATGTGAGAGAAATGTGTGTGGAATTACTCTGGCATTCGAAAGAGTATTACTCTCAAACATTGTTGCTTGAATTTTCAGTTAGAGAAAAACTTGGAAGGCTATATAAGCCTAGCTACATACACCATGAATGGAGCTGAAATAATCTATACTCTGAATTGTGGATGTTTATTTTACTTATTTATTTACTTGGTTTTTATTTATCTTTTCTAACGCCTATGCCTATGACACTTGTGTTGTCTTTAATTAGTGAAACACTCAACAATTAGATTATGAGCTAAATTAAATCCGAAATAACCTATTAACTGTTATCTTTAAAGAACACATCTGGGCATATCAAATTAAGACTTGTTTTTGCAATTTTTACTTATATTAATGAACTCAATAAATTGCTTCCACTTTACACAATAAATGAAAACGTGAAATGCAAAAGCACGCATCTAAATAAAATTGCACTTCACTTTTGTTTTAAAACCTTGTAATGACATAATCTTGGTTGAATCATTCAGAGAAGCTGCACTCTGCAACATGCAACATGCATGGGTTTATTCTGCAAGCGCATCTGCCAGCCGCTTGCGTCACTGTCTGCGAGCCCTCAGAAGTCTCCCGCTCCCTCCCGGTTTGGTTTCCAGAGAAACGTAATGACTTGCCAATAATGCGCGAGAGCACACGAGCGTCCTCCGTGTAATATGGAGAGCGAGATGTCCCCGGGAGGGGCTCCCTATTGTTGGCTTTAATTTCAAATTGCTCAAATGCTCCAGTCCACAAGGCACCGCAAAAAAACAAGGATAAAAAGGGGAAGAGGGGGAAAGAAAAAAGGAAAAACAGGGAGTTGTGTGTGGCAGGGGAAAACCTATTAGAGTTGGCGAGAACAAAGGGAGGCGGGGGGGGGGGGCAGCTGTCGGAGGGTTGGAGGCTACTGAAACACTGAAATAGCAAATTATTTTTACAACTTGCACTTGATTAAAGTCTAAGTCTGCCCGTACATGTGCTCTCTTCGTGCTCAAAGAGAAGAGGGCCCGTGCATTGGCGAGATAAAATTACCTCTGCGCTGCTTCCTATTAAAATGTAGTGCCTCTATAACGGATTTACTAATGGAAACTACGGAGGTAATTTGTAGGCTTCCTTTTAGAGTGACGTGCACTGCTGAAAGGGGTCAGTGTCAAATATATAGGAAGAAAACTCATATAGGCCTATAACAAACATAGGTCTAATATATCACATAGGCATGGTAATAACCAATGTTGCACAAAATAGTAGGCTAACCTTAGGCCAATGTAGCATGCACATATGAAATTAAGTTGTGTAATTTCTTAGGCCTATAGCCTATAGGCTAATCCACTGCACAACATTGCAGTTACTTTTGGTCATGAGCCTATACAACTCAATAACTTTGGTAGCCTACTCAATTGAACTGTGAATATCCTCAATATTTAAAATTCCTAACTTGGAAATATTGGCTATATTTTGGAAATTATTTTTCAATGTATTTTAGAAAATAGCCACCTGAACTGTAATATCTTCTTGCATCAACATCATATGAACTCCCTCACAACTTGTAAAATGTATTTGGGTGTTCCACAGCTTATATGACATGTTGTTTGTTGTGGACATGGTTGGCGTTTGGGATGTGGGGTTGAGCTTGTGAGCAGAGCTGATGACTGATTCATGAGACTTGCCGCTTTGCAATCGGCACAATAGGTAGCCTCTCTCATGTTTCGCCCTGACCTGCCCAATTTTATCTCCACTGATGTAGTAGGCCTACACTTTAACGGTTAAATAGAGTGAGAGAGATATGTTAACATATGTTTCCCATGCCAATAAAGCCATTGAATTGAATTGAATTGAGAAAGAGAGAGAGAGTGTGTGTGTATTTGTGTGTGAGAGAGAGAGAGAGAACTTCTGTGAGTGTACTGTTAATTTTTGTTGTTTATTTCAATTTTGTTTATTATCTACTTCACTTGCTTTGGCAATGTTAACATGTGTTTCCCATGCCAATAAAGCCCTTAAATTGAATCGAAATTGAGAGAGAGAGAGAGAGAGAGAGAAAGAGAGAGAGAGAGAGAGAGAGAGAGAGAGAGAGAGAGAGAGAGAGAGAGAGAGAGAGAGAGAGAGAGAGAGAGAGAGAGAGAGAGAGAGAGAGAGAGAGAGAGAGAAAGAGAGAGACATTTCTGCATCTGAAAAACGGTCCTTCCCGTCAGTATTTTCTGTCAATCAGTGCCACTCGGATCCAAAGTCAGATAAAAGTTTGAAAATTATTGTTGTTGATATCTTGGATCTAATATCAGATGTTATATATTTCTCGTTCAAGTTGTGCACGTTTAGAATATTATTTATGATGAAGGCTATAGTATTTGTCAGGGTCAGGAATTTCTTGTTTAGAAAATCGACAGCATAGCAGAAACAGTTGTCCTGACTCCAAACTGCTGCCCCTGCCCCTGACAACGTGAAATGTAACCCTTTTCATTGGAGAAAAACTCTAAACGAATTTACCCCATTCACTCCAAAACAATGCCACTAAAAATAAAGGTTCTTCTTTGTGTTTACACTTGGCCTATATGTTTTTAACCGAATTAAGTCAACCACATAATTATAGCTTTCCTGTCTTTGTCTTTACACACCCCTTTTGTATCGCTTGTTACATTTCATTAACTGTACCTTTTGGGCTTATGCTCAATGACTGGGGTAAATAGTTAGAAGCCTAAATATTTTTTTCAGCTTAGAAATGTACAATATCAGTTGTCAGTGACAAAATAAAAAACACTTCTAATAAAATGTTTAATGTTGTGTGAAAGAAATTGGGAAATCAGAAAATAATAAATATGCATTTTGATAGGCTGCTTTCAACGTGTATTTTAATTGGACAGCGTTTGGTAGACTGCTTTCAACGTGTATTTTAATTGGACAGGGTTTGGTAGGCTGCTTTCAACGTGTATTGTAATTGGACAGCGTTTGGTAGGCTGCTTTCAACGTGTATTGTAATTGGACAGCGTTTGGTAGGCTGCTTTCAACGTGTATTGTAATTGGACAGCGTTTGGTAGGCTGCTTTCAACGTGTATTGTAATTGGACAGCGTTTGGTAGGCTGCTTTCAACGTGTATTGTAATTGGACATCGTTTGGTAGGCTGCTTTCAACGTGTATTGTAATTGGACAGCGTTTGGTAGACTGCTTTCAACGTGTATTGTAATTGGACATCGTTTGGTAGGCTGCTTTCAACGTGTATTGTAATTGGACAGCGTTTGGTAGGCTGCTTTCAACGTGTATTGTAATTGGACAGCGTTTGGTAGACTGCTTTGAAGGTGTATTTTAATTGGACAGCGTTCGGAAACCAGCACTGGGTGTTTATATGGATGTGCATACCGCTCCACTAAAGGCATTTGGAAAACACAATTTACTACCAATGAGTTGTTGTATTAATTATGTCCTCCTGTCCTCACACTTTGTCTTCTACTTCAGACAAATGATAGCCAACGGTATCTGGCAGTATTCTGTTCAGTCGAGAGATTGGTTATTAGCACGGGCAAAGACCATAGGCTACATTAAACCAACATTACATGACTATGTGGCTGTCCTGTTTCATACGACACTCATGGTGATGGGGGTTGGCTTGCATGCGGCCTGGAGGCCTATGGGCTGTGGGGATTAAGTGGGAAACCCGAAGGCTAAACAGAGTAAAGACCTATAGACAAGCTTCCACACCGTGGAATACGAAGGAACAGGTTTGCAAAACAATTGTGTAATCGAACTCTAAATAAGGAAATACGCTACGTTGCATCTATATTTATAAAATATTATAAAAAATTACCAACCCCAAAAAGTGAATAGATTTTTTATATTTTTGTTTAATATTGAGCAAATAATTGGTCTATTTAATGTCTAGGCTATGTCACATTTCGTACAATTATGTCCCATGCAGGCAAAATTTTACAACTTTCACACTGTTGATGTGGGAAACCTCTCTAGTTGAGAACGAAAACAAAACTGTGGATGGGCAATCGGATCTACACATGGGGAGACTTACCCTGAACCAGATAACCTGGAAGGTAAACCAGGTTGAGATGTGAGAAACAACTCCACCAACTCTAAGGTCTACTGCACGTCTCTCTCTCTCTCTCTCTCTATTTTTTTTTTTTTTAACAATTCAATTTAAGGTCTTTATTGGCAAGGGAAACATATGTTAACATTGCCAAAGCAAGTGAAATATATAATAAACAAAAGTGAAATAAACAATAACATTTTTACAGTAAACATAACATTACAAAAGTTCCAAAAGAATAAAGACATTTCAAATGTCAAATTATTTCTAAATACCGTGTTGTAATGACGTGCAAATAGTTCAAGTACAAAAGGGAAAATAAATAAACATAAATATAGGTTGTATTTACAATGGTGCTTGTTCTTCACTGGTTGCCCTTTTCTTGTGGCAACAGGTCACAAATCTTTCTGCCATCTCTCTCTCTCTCTCCATTTAACCGTTAACGTGTATTAAATTCAAAGGGCTTTATTGGCATGCGAAACATATATTTACATTGCCAAAGCAAGTGATATAGATAATAAACAAAAGTGACATAAACAATAAAAAATTAACTCACAAAAGTTCCAAAGGAATAGAGACATTTCAAGTGTCATATTATGGCTATAGTGTTGTAACGCTAAGGAAGCACCTGAGAGAGACGAGAGCTTTTCTTTCTCTTCCGGGGGAGGGGAGAGGAGACCGTGGGACAGCGGGGGAGGAGCGGGGGAGGACCATCATCATTAGGAACACTCCTTGAATGAGTTTGGGCGCATTTGCGTTAGGCTCTTCCACCCTCCACAAGTTTCTCTTAATAACAACTATTCAATTGATGTATCTGCATTGACAGAGTAGGTTAACAGGTATAGCCATCCCAGCTCCACATTTAGCCTAGTTGGATAGGGTATAGGGTATTTAGGGTATATACCTACTTTTCGTCAAGATTCGACGTTTACATTTCGTGTAGCCTGCATTGCGATAGTCAGATTTAGGCAACGTCCCTCTTCCCAGATTTTCTTGTTTCAAGCCTATGTGTTTCCCAAATCATAGTTGACGTGGGTAGAGTAAACATAAACACTACCCGTCTGGTCCTGCCACTCCTCTGCAGCCGACCTCGGTGTGTTCTATCCCCGTCAGAGTGGCAGAGGAACGTCCCTATATAACCTCAGGCCTGGAGGATTATTTCATACATTTACATGTCAGTCATTTAGCAGACGCTCTTATCCAGAGGGACTTACAGGAGCAATTATGGTTAAGTGCCTTGCCCAAGGGCACACCGACAGATGTGTCACATAGTTGACTCAGAGATTCGAACCAGCAACCTTTCAGTTACTGTCCCAACGCTCTTAACCACTAGGCTACCTGCCGCTCAATAGGGTCATACACCATCCATACACACAGCACATTTCCTCATGGTAAGACCTATTGGCATCCTTTGGAATTATTTATTGCTTTTATTGATAGACACAACATTTTAGCTAAGCTACATATAGGCTAGCCTATATCTCTGTTCATAAATGACATATAGACAGTGTACATTGTGTGTGCTCTGATTTTATATGTTTCAGATTTTAAAGACATTTGGATGCAACAATTATTTTGTTAAAATGTTACCAAAATAATCGTACAAATGTTAGATCAAATAGTCACATTTTACTTCTACATTTTAAGTAAAATAATCCTGCTGCAATTAAAACTAGATTCCCACTATAGTCCTATATCTATCTCTCCACTGTCAATGAAATACAGAAGCCAGCTATATGTTAATGTCTATATTTGATTGTAATTTATATACAATTATTGCATAGGACTAGGCCTATATTAAATTACATTTTGTATCAAATATACTATTTATTCACTAGGTCACTACCCACTTCATAATTGTAAATAGTGTAATACAGTCCATTATTAATTCCTCTCTTATTACTTAAATTACATGTTATATTTAATTGACTATTTTTATTGTTATTATTGATTAATGTACTGCATTGTTGAGGGAGCTAGCCCAGAAGCATTTCGCTGCACTTTTTATACCTAATGTAAACTCTGTACGTGACGAATAACATTTGATTTGAAATAAATTACTTATTTTAAGTAGCCTAGAATAGCATGATGGAGCTATTAAGCTGTTAGATGTGGTATAAATGATGGGCTTGGACGTAATGAGTGAGTTGCGGTGGTGTTGGCGTGCTGTAACCGAGGCTACATGTTGAGCTTTCCTAAAAACATGAGAAAGTAAAAAACAAGAAATGCACACGAAATGACAACGTGTTTAGGCCTAGTAGCCTTTACACGAAAACTAATTTTTGTGTGAAATGAAACTCCTTCCAAAACTTGTGCCCTACACGAAATGTCAAGGGAATGGGTCATGCTTAGCTCTGACAATAATTCACATTCCACACATCTACAGGAGCAGAGTAGATGCCTCAGACACTACAGTGGCAACAGCCTGCATACCTGTTGGACATGCATGCTCTCTCCTCTTTTCTACGCTCCTATCCTCTCCTCTCCTTACTGGTGCCTTTCTGGTTGCCTGGAAAGGAGCATTTCCTCTTGCTCTGCTTGTGTAACGCCAAGGCACAGGAAAACACAAGCAGACACAACATGGTGGGCTGCACGGTGGGGTGAGGGGTGAACACAGCCCACCCCCACCCCCCAGCTCACACTTCAGGCTCAGGTTGCATGTAAAATCGCATTCTTAGGGGGATCGGACCCAAGGAATTCATTTGTTTTGGCACGGCTAGTGAATTTGAACCGTAAAAAGCATACTCTCCGCAAGTGGTTCGAGCAAGTGTCTCCATTAAACTCAATGCAAAACAAATGACATGGAGCAGGGTGTGGGACAGGGACATGTTTAGTAAAACACCACGAGTTGGGTGTTAGAGAAGCAAGTTGGTTTAAAGGGTTTAAGGTTGTTGGATTTCAGAGTTTGGGTTCTAGTGTGAAGCCCTCCCCACCGCACTTTAAACCACGGGTTTTGCTTTTCCAAAAAAACTACAGAAACATGAACTATAGAGTTATTATTCCATTATTTAATTATGGTTGAAGGATTTCCGTTTTGCGGTGTGGTTTTCACACATGGGAAACACACACACACAAACATAGGCCATAATAGAATAGCCTGCCCTCACACCAACACTGTTTGGGACGTTTTAAAGTCTTGTCCTCAATATTTCCATGTAGGCACACCGTAAGAAAAGATATTGAGATTCAGTCGCAATGATTCGTTTTATCTAGCCAAGTCAACTAAACTTGCCAAATGTATTTAATAAAGTTGAACTAGCAAAAACAATGTGTTTACTCAACTTATGAAATCAAGCTAAGAACTACGTGTTTACTCAACATAGAAATTCATAACCAATAAGGCAAATCAACTGAAGCAACATAACAGCAGTGTTGACTGAAATTGTCAAGTTCAGATAACTTGTATTTATTTCCTGGGGGTGGGGCTCATTACAGTAATAGCCAGCAGTTAATTATTACATTTACATTTTGGTAATTTAGCCATTCAATGGAGGTAGATAAACAACCACATGTAAAAAGTAACAAGTAAAACGTTTATTTAACCATTACTGAGAATGCTTTGTAGCTAAAGTGTTCTGTTGGTTGGTTGACATTACTGGGTGCACTGCCAGTTTAGAAACTGGCGAAAAAGCTCGCAATGAGCAGTAGACAGATGGGAACATAAGGTTCTCTACTGAAATCTCTATTATATCATTTCAAAGACTTAGTCGGTTCTGAAATGTGTCCTTTTCTAAGTAGTTGGTTCAACTGTATAGGAAGTTGACAGGACATACAATTTTAAGGCAGCCAGGTTATAAACATTGGTAAATTAAAACAACTAAAAGTTGTGTTTTTCTGCCTATCAAATACTTGTCCTCTCCACTTGGTAATTTGTCAAAACAACTTGAGTAGCTTTGTCAGGACAACTAAAAAAAACTAAAAGTGACTAAAAGTATCAAGTTCACTCAACAAGTTATTAAATCCACGTTTGTCATTTCCACTTACTTAGGTTGACGTTAACATGACATTTTAATGCAGCCTGGTAACAAACCTTTGTAAATTGAGTCAACAAATATATTTTTTACAGTGCATAATTTGATATAGAAACTGCATTTATGTGCATAATGGAACGTCGATGTGTGTTGTGTTATCCCTTCGAGTACACACAAAAGCCTATTCTACTGGCCCATATATATTTGTCAATGTATCACTCTGCATGTATATCATAAAGACTACCCGAGTGCAACCACATAGCCTACTGTAGTCTATAAAGGCCCAGAAAAGTGTAAAGGAGAGGGAAACATTACTCTTGTTCTTTGTTCTGCATTGTTTTCCTGGAAGAGCGCGGACATGTGTGTTTGTGTGTGTGTGTGCGTGTGCGTGTGCGTGAGCGTGAGCGTGCGTGAATGACTGAGTGTGACTGTGTGTGTGTGTCCTCTTACCTTCCACTCGCTGTAATCCGCCAATCTCCTCCATCAAACCTCGCGCTCAGCCATGTCCTCGCCAAAAGCACGCGTGCACATTACAACAAACATATCTATCCGCACGAGTGATGAATGTGCGCCCCGGGAAAGGCACGAGGCTAGTCTACCGGTCGGGCCGCGGTATTCCCCCGGTATTATAGAGCCTCCATGTAGCACGCTGCTGTAGCCTCCGCTCTGGAACCCTTCTTGGTGAGTCATTTGCACTCGTCCGGCCGGCTGGGCTAAGCTCAGGGGGAAAGAGAAGAGAGGGACCGAGGGGGCTCCTCTCACAATGGGCCGGAGAAACGCAGGCAACACCAGCCGCAACTTCTGAATAGCCTGTAGCAGCTGATGGGAATATCGCTGTTAAATACCGAAGTGCAACACAAAACGAAGAAGCAGCCCAAAAGTTTAGCTTATATGCAAACAAAGTGTAATGGTACAAATGCGTGGTACATTTAAAAAAACAAAAAAAATCAAAACGTTGGTTATTCACTCCCAAATACCTAGAGCAAGAAAATACCCAGCTGCAACGGGGAGGCTAAGAGCACAGGGGAATAGCACCGACCATAAACAAACAGGCCTACGCAATCCATTCTTTTAGGCTTCAAAATATTGTATTTGTTGTATTTTGATTAATTCTTTTAGGCTATTAACTTCTTTAAAATGTTGGCCAGTAAATCTAAAAAGGATGCGCTGTAGGCTATCACATCTTCTGAAATGAGGCAAATGAAGTTCACAGTAATTTACCTTATTAAACACATAAGCCTAATTATAGAATAATGCATCAAGTGTGTATAGCCTACAACATGAGAAATATATATATATATTTACACATTTTAGTCAGCTGGTTGTAAAGGGTTAAAATGTAGCCAAATAAATACAACAATTACAGTCTACTTTGTACATTTTTTTTATTGCCCTTTAGGTTGATCCGATGGGCACGTGATATTCACCCAGTTTACATGTACGTGTGTGTGTGTGTGTGTGTGTGTGCGTTTTGCATCATCACACCGTTTAAATATCTGTTGTATGACATAAAATGCCATGTTTTACCATTGATTCATTCAGGGAACGTCCATAACGTGTAGAAATTCAAGTAAATGTAAGGAATTTGTAGAATATAGAATGACGAGTAGTGGGCTAAAAATCATAGTGTCAATTACTGCACCATTTTTGATACCCCTATAAATTATTCCTCACAGCCCCTGTGAACCTTTATTTTAGTTTTATTCATAAAAGGCTCGTTAACCTTTTGGTTACGACAGAAATGATGGTTATGAGAGCTAAAATCGTTGTGTCCAATCAGACTAGATTTATGATGTTGGCCTGGAAACCCTGTGATTTGCTCTATGCCTGCATTCCCTCAATGTTGGAGATACAGTGATAAGCACTGACGTCAACTGATTACAGACAGCCTTTTATATGTATGTCTGTCTGGCAACTTCTTCAGGATGAGTGAGAATTGAGGAGATGTTCTGAACGGGGCAGTGATGACGATGAAGATGTCTGTATGACGTATTGATGAAACTATGAACGTAACTATGAACGTTTTTATCAGTGCAAACCACATGATCTATGTGTAGCGAATAATACACATACCGTCCAACCGAATATTAGGCCTATAATAAACCCGCGGATCACAGCTCCTCTCCCCGGCTCTCCTTGGCCCTCCGTGGCGTGGGCTAGGGAAGATAGGTCGAGCCGTAATCCCCAGGCCTCAGGTTGGTGGAGCTCAGCTAACAGGACCCTTCTCCTTTGTCCATCAGATGGCAAAACAAATATCCACACAGTGCAAACGCTGTAGAATAGCCTACTTTATGCATGATAACTCGGTTCACTGAAGATGGTACAATTGGGAAAAGTAATGATGTGGGCTGGGTTGGATTAGACCTGCCACACACACACACTGGTGAATCGCTATGAAATAAAATGTCATATTTTCAAAAGGACAAATATCTCATACTGCCTCCTATCCCAATAGTGCCGAGCTGTTGGTGTTTCCTCTTCGCGTCCGTACACACTTACTACATATAGGCGACACACACCTCAGGTAAAACCGCGAGCACAACGCGAAATCGTCCCAACGACGATGCGTAAAGTTCAGCATCGATAATATTGTCAGGCCATTTGGCCTCCCGACTCTGCGGCCTGTTGACACCGCTCAGCCCTCCCTCCCAGCAGGGAGTTACAGGCTGGGATGTGCTTCAACTTGTACCTCGCCCTGGATCACAGGCTGCTAAGTAAACACACGTAAATTCATGTGCAATAGTGGTTTAGAAGCGGCTAACGACTTGATGATAATATATGTGTGTACTGTGTAACACTGAAGCAGATACGAGCAGTCGGGAATGGTAGGTTAAATTGTGGATTTCTTTCTGTGGAGGTGAGAGTGGAGTTCTTCCCTTAATAATATGACTGAATCATACATTGAATAGGGTAAATCATCACAATTACAACAACCACTTCGTTGACATTAGTAGCCTATAATAATATAATAACAGAAACAAGCAAATTAATAAATCACTCCCCAGTATTTTCACAAGTAATCGAAGTACATTGGAGCTATGAGTGGAAAAGCACCTATAGGCTCTCTTTATTGTTATGGAAGATTTAAAACGCAAGAACAGGATGTAGAATTCAAAAGTCCTACCCTCCCTCTGACCCTCTTTCCTTTTCTTACCTCCTCTACAACTTGGCCAAGTATTTATAAACAAAGATTAGGCCTAACCTACCTATGTGGGGAGGAGGTTCGAGTCTTCAAGGGTTAGAGCCTAGCTATGAGCCCCAAAGAGCTGCCATGTCATGGTTTGCATGCTTTCTTTTCGTTCTTTTCACAATTCACCTTAAATAGCGCGCCCGTAAAGCTCCCTTGCCACGCTGGTGGTTTCTCCTGATCTTGATCATTGGCGAGGTCAATGAGAGGTGCAGCTAGGCAGCAAAGCCTAGCGCCCTAGTGGCGCAGCGGTCTAAGGCAAAGCATTTCAATTCTAGAGGCGTCACTAAAGACACCCTGGTTCGATTCCTGGCTGTATTACAACCGGCCGTGATTGGGAGTCCCATATGGCGGCGCACAATTGGCCCAGCGTCGTCCGGGTTTGGCCGGTGAGGGCCGTCATTGAAAATAAGAATTTGTTCTTAACTGACTTGCCTGGTTAAATGAAAATAAATAAAATTTGGCAACTATACTTGTACGGTCAAGCCGTCATCATAAATGATCATATTGCAACCTATTCAAAGGGCTTTATTGGCCTGGGAAACATATGTTACATTGCCTAAGCAAGTGAAATATATAATAAACAATAGTGAGATAAACAATTTTTTTCAAATCTCTCCCATGCATGCCTGTTGTCACACACACACACACACACACACACACACACGCACGCACGCACGCACGCACGCACGCACGCACACACACACACACACACACACACACACACACACACACACACACACACACACACACAACAATTAACCAACCATTACAGACCTCTTTACATTAGGATCAGGGCGCAGTGAGTGATGATATGGCACAGCGTGACGTTTCTCCTGTCAGCCTCACCCCGCTCTGCTTTCAGTATATGCATAATACAGCCTTAAACAGTGTGTGTGTGTGTGTGTGTGTGTGTGTGTGTGTGTGTGTGTGTGTGTGTGTGTGTGTGTGTGTGTGTGTGTGTGTGTGTGTGTGTGTGTGTGTGTGTTTGGTAGGAGCTACAATACCTTGTTGAACACAAAACCCTTAGTGTAAATTCACAATATCACACACACACACACCAATTAACAATCAAACTCATTCTATAGCCTACTCCTTACTGAAATAAAATAATGTAATAATATATTTTATCAAAATGTATAATGATAGGCCTATGTGCAATATAATAAACCCAATATTAGTTATTATCAAGTTTGCAGAAGACGCCTTGGGGAAAAGCAACTCTGAGCATGCACTTTTACCGCACGTTAAAGCACGAGCCTTTCCCAGATTAATCGTCCGTTACGTTGTTCGTGTATTTATCGTGTTGGGCCGGGGAACAGCAGACTCGGTGGCCAGGATAGAAAGAGCATATTTACCGGTTTAAAATATCCCCGCGAGACATAGACTGATCATTAATACCGAGGTGAATGGCACAGTAGCGGCAATGCAGAGAAAACACACACACACACACACACACACACACACACACACACACACACACACACACACACACACACACACACACACACACACACACACACACACACACACACACACACACACACACACACACACACACACACACACTAACCATTCACCAAGTTTGCAACCTAAATGCATTTAGCAAAATTAATATTGTAGCCTAATCGCAAAATGAATCAAACATTCAAATAGGCCTATAACAACATGTATGTCGTTTATTTTTGAAATACTAAGGCCTGTGCAAATGTGTGGTTATGCGCAGAGGTTTGGCTAACCGTCGTTGGAACGAGCTCTCCTTTCACCCTCGAGATTCACACAGAACTATAAAAGCTCACGCCAAAGCATAATTGTCGAGTATAACTCGACACTCTAAATGTTGGAGTTCGAAGAGCATTCTAAATAGGTGAAAAAGGAAAATCTCTTTGTCTCCGAGTCCATTGGAAAGACAGCTATAATGCACCAATCCATCACAATAGAATTAGTGAAGGGGTTACACAAATTAACAGACGTCTAAATTAATTCACTTATATTTTATTGGCGTATGCCATCTATATATTTATTTGTAATGATAGGCTATTTGTTCTCTCAATAATGCCACTTGGTTTCCCTGACAGCGCTATAGGCATAATGCCATAAATACTACTAGCAGGGTATAGGAGACGACTTGCCCGGTTCAGCTATTCCACCTTGTCTCTTAAAAAACAATATTGAAATATGAACTTGTCATAGCGGCATTATGTACTTAACAAACGGAGGTGGGGGGGGGCTCAGGGTGTGGAATACCCATTTTTATTGCATCACCTGTCAGTGGCGTCCAATAGGATTCGAGTCTGAGGGCATTAATTGATGAAGGTGTCTCCGGGCTCGCGCACTTCCCCTCTGTCATTTTATTTGTGGCTAACCCTGCAGCCAGGATAGCAGCTGCATTTAGGCTCTTATTCGCTCTCTCTCTTTCCCTCCCTCCCCCTCTCTCTCTCTCCCTCCCTCCCTCTGTAGCTCGCTCCCTCTCCCTACCCCTCTCTTCTCTTTTTTATCCTCTCGTTGTGGCAGTGGTATACACCTTCCTGCCGTGCTGCCGGTCAGAGGGAGTGAGCCGGAGAGGAGAGGCAGGTAGGGGTTAGCAGACAGTCAGCAGCCGGCCTGTCGGTACAATCTCTCGCATTCCTCCACCATGCCTGGTCCGGGGCAGGGCCTGAGGACAGATGCTGTGAACCCATCCGACACCGCTCCATTTAACTCCGCATCTCAAAGTTTGCCTGTCCATGACAGCGTGGAGGTACTAGGACGCATCAGCAGCGGCCGACTGGCGCGTCAGAATGCCTTGAGCTCAAAACAAGGAGTTTATTCCTTTTTCTTTTCATAGCTGCACGAGGACAATTGATCGAGATTAATGCTTGGATTATTACAATAGAGAGGGAAAAGCAACATGGGAGACCTGAAGTGTGGGTTTGAGGAGATGCAGGGAGTGAGGCTGGGATACCTGCTGATAAAAGGAAAACAAATGTTCGCCCTCTCCCAGGTCTTCACTGACCTACTGAAAAATATTCCCCGGACCACCGTGCACAAACGCATGGACCACCTGAACGTTAAAAAACACCACTGTGATTTGGAGGAGCTGAGAAAGCTCAAAGCAATAAATTCTATTGCTTTCCACGCGGCAAAATGTACTCTGATATCACGGGAGGATGTGGAGGCGCTTTATTTCTCCTGCAAAACGGAACGCGTGTTAAAATCCAACAAAAGAAAAGCAAAGGCCAGTTTACCCGAGGATGTGGGCGAGGGCAAGCTTCACGCGGACACGCACCCTACCGGGTTATGGAAGGAGAAAGTTTGGTTAAGTTTACACAGCGTGCCACAGACTCTTTCCCTCAACAAATCCGGCAAGAGAGAGCAACCAACCTCGCGCCCCGACTCCAATCTACCTCAAATTTACAATAAATCCCTCGGTCAGGATTATTCCTTTGTCACCAAGTCGGCATGTAAACCTTTTAAAAACTATGAAACAGCTCAAATACCGGGCAATTGCGTCGCATTTAGCCAGAGACATTCGTTTTTCCGGAGCGTGGTGAGCCGTCAGCCGGTGTTGTTTAAGTCCGCCATTGCTGCTCAGTCTAGGCTCTCTGCAGCCGGCGACCTACTTCACAAAAGGAAGAGGAGGCGCGAGGGGGGCGGCGGCAGGGATAGGGACAGCGGCGGCGCGAGGCAGTCGTGGAGCAGGAGCAGACACACACACTCACACACTCACCCTCACGCACACCACCCGGTGCTTCTCGTGCAGCCCAAGTGCTGCAGCAAGCCAAAAACCCAGCACAACCACAACGGGACAACTCTGGGCCATTTCCATCTTGGACGCGAGTTTTACCTCGACCACGGAGCTCACCACCATCCTCACCCGCAGCAACATGTAGGGGCTTTCCCGGAGAGCTACAGCAGTGACACCGAATCCAGCTGCTACTCAGAGCCGCTCAACAACGACTCAGACTTTGGCTCCAGTTTATCCACAAGCAGCAACTCTGGGACCTCTGATGAGGAGGAAGATGAGGAGGATGAAGAGGAGAGCCCGTTGGAGAGTTCTGAGGTCAGTTCTGACGAGGAGAGTTCATCTCAATCTGACAGCAGCTCTGTGTCCAGTCAGGTCTCTGTCCAGTCCATCCGCTTCAGGAGGGCCCGGTTCTCCTCTGTCAACGCAACCAAAAATATCACCACTAGAACTCAGCCTAACGCTAAAACTCTCTCCACTACTCTCTCCGGCACTAGAACTCAGTCCAACAGTATAACTCTCTCGCACACTAAAGCACCTTTGCTCCTGCAGCCTACCTTCCACTACAGCCACAAGCAGCAGCCATCTATACCGGTTGTCCAGGGTGGAACCAGCCAGGTGGACTATGCCAGTCCAAGGAAACAACAGAAGTATGAGTTTACAGCAAGGGAGGCCAAGCAGGACGCACACACACACAGGTTCAGCTCGCCTGTCATCCGGGGGAGTTGTTTCACTGAGAGGAGAGACAGGAAGGTTCCTGAGTCCCAGGTCCAGACCAAAAGAGAGATAAAGAGAGCCGAGCTGGTGTCCAGAACAGTTTACGCACTGAGCCCCTCACCTAACCCCAACGGGAACAAAGCGGTTCCTCCGCACAGAACACCGGGACACGCAAACAAATGCCCCCCAGTCCTGAGCTCACACTGCGCCCATGACAAAGACACAAAGCACTCCAAGCCTACAGACAACAACCAGCTTTCATTAGCTGCAAATCTAAAGAGAGAGGTGAGAATTAGCCCAAGCCTGAAACTGCCCTCTCCGCTCAAAACCATTAAGACCGAGCCGGAAGAGCTCTCAGTGGCCGCGGGTCCCCTCCCTAACAGTGGCAGGGCGGTCAAGACTCCCCCCTTCAACCTGCAGAATGTGAAAATCAAAGTGGAGCAAAGCTATGATGAATTCGAATACAACAGTAAGGCCTCCGGGTTCCACTGCAAAGGAGATGAGGCGGATATCAACAATGGCCAGTACCCCGGCGGCGACATCAAACACGCTGCTGGCTGTTTCAACAACGAGACCAAAGCCATTGAAAGTTCTGCTGGGGCTCCCAAGTCCTCATCCGGCTTGCAGGAATGCGGGAGCACTCGAGACACCCCTTGTTCGGAGGAGGGGGAGTATAAAAACGGAGTTGGGGTCAGGAAAAACTGCAGGACTCTGGTTCTGGGGAAGGAGTCTGGAATGTCGAGGGCGCAGGCGAAACAGAACGTGTCCAAAGTTGACAGGACTTTATCTTCTCGTCCCGTGGGCAAAGCAGAGATTTGTGATGGAAATATTGAGCATCTAACAGGGGCGAGTAAACGAAAACGCGCGTCCAGTAATGTAGCACCCTCTCTGAATAGGCCTTTCAGCTTCATGGCGAATTTCCCCGCTCCTCCGTCCCTGGTTGTGGGCAGCGACGGGGATTTAAGCCCAGCTTACTCTCTGAACTCTCTGGGGGGACCCCGACCTCCCACCCGCTCTCACCCCGTGTGGCGGTGGCAGCCTGGCGGTCGGACAGTCCCTCCCCCATCCGCTCAGAGAATCAGGAAATGTTGACGCTTTTTTCTTTGACAAGAACAACCGCAACAACAACAAAAACCTGGATGGAAACCTACAGTACCTTGACTACAACATAAGTCTTAAAGTGAATGGGAGGCACTAATGTATTGCATCCTTCAGTTGTTTTTATTTAAATGTTTTCCTTTATTTGATGTTGTGGATTTAAAACATTCCTCGTTGTTGTGGAGTTGTTGATCAGTAATACATACACACTGCTATTCTCCATAACGCGCGGAACGTCTTTGAGCCTCTCTTCCTATGCCACTGGATGACCTCTCCTCGTGGATTTATTGTGACTAACTAACTCTAAATAAGCTATCCACCATAAGCAATAGGCTACACGATTTGGCAAAATGTGCTTACTTACATTTTTATCGGATCTATTGTTTCTGTTCCCCTTGACGCTGGACCTGTTGGATTTTACCAGGGTTACAGCTCGACCTGTTGGATTTTACCAGGGTTTCAGTGAAGTAAACATTTGTGCTGTACTGCCTTTGTGGTGAGAGAACGAGAGGGAAAGGCTCCCTCATAAAAATCACAGCACTCCTATGCTGGTCTGTGTTTTTCTATCATCAGCTGGGTAGGCTTAATCAACAGATGCAGGGTTTTCCTTAAATAACATGGTTAGGCCTACTGTCTGTCACCTTAGCCTCATTAGAGTTGTAGTTGTTGTTTTTCTATAGGATTTTAAAAACCTAATAGAAACCCTCATTTCGGTTTTAATTTGATGCTTGCCAGAGTTTGGGTCAATTGTATCTATTTTCAGATAACTATTTTTGAATTCGATATCAAATGTAGATTAATTTCTTCATGCAAGTCAAAAATCATAACGTTAATTGCAGGCTATATTGAATAGGACATAATTGTAAGTGACTTGACTCTTATTCTGATCTGGCTGGTGCTTGCCGTTTTCCAGAGTGTTTGCGAACAGCCTTGTTTCTATTTCCTGAGAGTATTTCCTGCTGTAGTCAGACAGCTACCAGCGCCCATTCAGGCCCAAAACAGTGCAGACCTTACATACAGACAATCACACAGAGAGAAATGCCCAGGCCTGACACAGATCACGCCTTTTCGTGAAAAATCGCACGTCCTGACAACCTTGACATGTTTTTGCATTTTGGTGGGACATTTTCCTATATATTACAGGTTTATTGATGAATTGAAACACGCATAGCCCTAATGTAGCCTACACGAAAAAGAGAATACTGTGAAAATAACCCTCCTGTCCTACCAGTTTGGGAGTTGTACACTAAAACAAAAACCCACCAAAAGGGTGTCTTACAACACACTGAGCCTAATGTAATTTAGAAACAACACGTGGAGGCACAAGTGATAGGCCTACATGCATTGCACGTTGACACACGCGGGCCCCATTTCAGCTTGAGGAGTGTAGGCTAGCTTGGCCTAATTATGAAAGAGGTGATTGTTTAAGAGAAGCTTAAAATAAAATACATTTAAAATAAGGTTGGCTATTAGCCTATGTCCACTTAAATATTTCACTTAAAATTGACCATTTATAATTGGTTATTTGTGGCCATCCATAGCCTACACATGAAGTTGGACTGTTTACTATTTGCATATTTAGGTCAAAACGGTAATATAGTTGTTTATTGTACCCTTGCATCTGAAAGCTTGCTGAAATGCCCAGCACAGCAAGTTGCTGTGGAATAGTTATATATTAGCTCAGTGGGTAAATGCGTAATTACCTGTTTACATTCTGCGGTGAAGCCCACCGTGCTGAATTGACCTGCGAAATTCTCCAGTCGGTCAAAATTACTCAAATATAGTCTACAGAGGATTAGCAGTCAGTCGAAAATGTGTAGGCCCAAACACAAAGCTGGTTGTACCTTATTATGATAGCATTGCACTCTGCAGTGATTCGAGTTTTACACAAAATGCCATGGCCCTCTCCATATCCCCAACTGATATAGATTAGGCTATACGCAGACTTTCTTCTCTCGTGTATCAAGTCAGAAAAATGTTTTCTAATTTTGCCACGTAACCATAAGTATAGCCTTTAAATATTTACACTTGATGAATGTGTCAGACTTTTTTCATTATGTTAAATATTCTGATGTTGTTGATAGAAAAACACAGAATATACAAAAAAAAAGAAAATTCTGTCAAATGTAACTAAAGTTGCATCTAAATATCTATATTTTCCCACCAACGTAAAATGTTGATTTTATGAAGTTGTAGCAAAGATATTCCCCCTGTGACAAAGAGAATAATCAAACCACATAACAACAAACCACATGCCCGATGTCATGATTCTCACAGCAACATCAGCAGTAAAGACAGAAACAAAGGCCCATTCGATTGGTGATTGTAGTTAAGAGAGAAAGAAGCTTGGGTTAACTCAATGCTCAGATTTTGTATAGATTGATCTGTGTAAAATGCACCTCTACCACCCCAAACCATGCGTATCTCCCTGTAGAGTAGGTATGTATAGAAGCAAACTTAAAAAATGTGCCTCTAAACTAAACACAGCCATTTTATTCTCCATTTGAAAATGACGTGATCCCTCCAACCTAGAGGGAGTTGGGGGAAGGGGACGATCTCCCTGGGAGGAGAGGGAGGGGGATTCATATGTTCTAGGAGGGAAACTTTCACCCTGTAATGCCCGTGTCAAAGTTTACTGGGCCAGAGGAGGGATATACAGCGCAGCGTTCAGCGAGGGCACACACACACACACACACGCCCCTCTGTAGGTACTTACCAATTCTCACGCCGATCCCAGAGAGCATCATCCGGGCAAGGAGATGGTGGTAGAGGCGTTTACGGAGGGAACTACCACATCAGAGCTCTGACAGTGACGCTATCAATGTAAACAATTGCATGGTGTCGCAGCTCGAGGCATGGGGCCCACCCCTCTTTCTCCCGCTCTATCTCCTGCTTTGCCCCGCTTTCTCACCCATTCCCCTAGCTTTTTGATACAATGCTTGATGTCAGGATTTTGACATGAAATTTGAAGTCACTGGTTGTTTATATAAAAAAATATATATATTTATTTTTGTGAATTACTGGGTTTTTGTATATCATTGTTGTGTAGGATAATGCACTCGAAATGAAAAACTTGAATGGTGGATTTCTGAAGCACTTTCCCTTTCTTCTGAGTTATGAAGTGTTCATTAAATACGTCTGAGTGTGAGTGACGGCGCATTCTCTTTGTTGTGAGTTGAAGAAACACACACTTCATTCATCTTGATATTAGATACACTGTATGCCTATGTAAATTGAATCGTCACCAAGAGGATACCATGTTGACAGCGCATTGGTTCTGTGGACAAATGCGTAATCAGCATGTATTTTGGGGTAGGATCTATTGGTGCAAGGTAACAGTTTTACTCTCCATGCATTGGGTTACTGAACTTTATTGGCATGTAACCCACCCTTACTATGACCCACAGATATATTACACTACCATGCATGATACACACTATAGGCCTACTTCTGAGTAATTACGTACATATGTTAACATAGGCCAAGACAGTGCAAACGTCTAGTTCTATATACAAACCTGTAGTACACATGTGGGCCTATGAGTGCCATCAAGTCCTTACCAAACCCTTCACCATTGACATCCACACGAATAAACGGTATGATCGACTCATAGTGCCTAGTACCCTTTCACATGCACTTCATTCGACATCATCCGCCATGTTTGTTTCTCTGTTCCGGTTTTGAGTAATGGGATTTTATGGTATGGTAAACCCGGAGGTTGATGGGGGAGTCCTGTTGTCTAACCCTGGCCCGGCCCCACAGTAGCCTATGGGTGGAGGTTAGCAGGCCGCTCACTGAGACAGACGACCATGTAAAGCTAAAGCATTCTAGAGGTAAATTCCAGTGCGGATTGCGAACCAATAGACTATAACTTCTATAGAATAACAGGAGCTAGGCAGAGAGGAATTGAACGAGTTAAAACACAAACTGGATTAAGAGAAACCTCAGGCAATTTACTAAAGAGGTCGGCTACTCAATCTGGCGCCGTCGCTGCGTGGACAGTTATCGCATCCGAGGCACTCAAATAGCCTACAGTATTCCCAGCTGCTGTCCTTGTTTAGAAAACCAGGTTATAGGAGTAACGCTGACGGACACAGCCTGAATCAGGTTCAGCACAACGCACCTAGCTATCAGACAATTAAATACAAGTGATCGATAAAGGCTGTCAGAACGCCTTTATATTATAGGCCTATAAAAAAAAGATATGAAAAAGATTGTTGACAAGACTATTCAATATCACAGAACTCAAAATACTTTATGAATAAATGAACAAATAATAATTTGAATGAATTAGGCTAATTAAATAGATTTTAAGTTGTACAGGGTCATTAGAACACACACGCAGAAACACACACACACGCACACACAATAAGTTATTAGCTTAAATACAATTAGCTTACATAAATACAATTTCATCTATATATCGTTTTCATTGGTCGCTTGAGGGAAACAATTGTTAATTATGCATCATCAAACAAAATGTCTGCACTTTTCTATACCATATATATATATATTCTTTACACACTGTTAGTAAGTAACTCGACCTTCAAGTAAAATTCTGCATTGATATCAATGGGAGATTTCCGTGAGAGTTCGGGTTACGTGAGCATATGTCACTTTGGAGCCCTCCACACTGGCTGTAATCAATAGGCAAATGCTGCCGGTGTTAACCCGTCCCATGCAGTCTGATATGGCCTGATCCTAAACAACATGAAGACCAGAAATCACATATCCTATGGCCAAATTAATATATGTATTTTGTGTGGACTAAATTGTCCGAATTACCAATAGTCTTAATGGAATAATGATAGGTCTAGGCCTACTTTCAAACACTATTAGGCACTATGTAATGTATTCATTTCAATAGGCAAATGCAGCCAGACCAAAGTACTACTACTAGGCTATATGACCTCACAGAATGATGTAACAAAGACCATGAACAGCAGAAATCCACACTGATTTGGTGACAATGTTGCACCAGCGCCTGAATCTAACGACCTGACTAATGAATATAAGTCATTCCATCCACGATTTTTAGTAGTTCAATAATTATATTAATGAAAGCAGAATTATTTTGAAATGAATAGATATTGAAACCACCCATATCATGTTCCTATAGCAAGACAGAAGCCATAAGAAACAGGCAGCACTGCTGCTTCAGTCACCACACATGATGCTGCTGTAGCCGGTACTTCAACTACTAACAGGCCTACACACTATAGGAGATATCTAGGTACGTGAAACCCAGTGAAAATGCAATTATCCCCTTCACATCCATGGCTCTATAGGTGACCCATTACCCTGCATTTCAACCCTGCTACGATGTTTCACTGGTTTGTGGGAATATGGTTTTGGAATGAGGTAGTATTTTAAAACTTACTTTGGAGAGTTGCCTGTGTGTGTGCGCCTGTGTGTGTGTGTGTGTGTGTGTGTGTGTGTGTGTGTGTGTGTGTGTGTGTGTGTGTGTGTGTGTGTGTGTGTGTGTGTGTGTGTGTGTGTGTGTGTGTGTGGTGAGACCTGTATAAGCTACTCCATACGCCGAAGCTGTACCAGTCGATTTGTATGGTCCAGTCCGGTTGAAACGGAAGCTCGTATAGGCTGAAACACTTCATGACGAACTATCAGCTCATCCGTAGAAACTCAAACTCTCAAAACAAAAGATGTCAGTTCAGTCCTTATGACTCAAAGACCGTACAAATGAAACACCCATATGTTTTATTGTCTCACTGACAATGCTGGTTATTTACTTAACCGAAGAGCGTCTGTTTTACAACGCTGACTTCTGTAAACATGCTGGTTTTGCCTCCATTGGCAGAACAGCAGAGTTAGTAGTCGTGATAACAAAGGTGTAATCATGCAACATAACAGCACATCTCCTCTTAGCTTCCATAATGTGACTGACTGCCTGAAGCCTGCAGTGGAGGCAAAAAGGAGGACGAAACAAGGGGATCGTCCCTTCTAATGTTTAGCCAACTCGTGATTCAAATCTAAAATTGAAGTCATTTTGATGCCTGTGTCCAATGTCTGTGTCTATACATAAACTCATTTATACTTTCATTTGAACTCTTTTTGCAAAATTTTCTGTCATTAAGTCATTTGGTCGCGCGTAAATGAGCTCTGAAGACTATATTATCAGTATTCTAAAAGATAATGGTGGGTAAATGTGTTTGTGGCTTATTATGCAGGACACAATGCGACCCAGACCGAAGCACGCTTCATTCAGACATTTTGAGAATTCCTTTGATTCTAGTCCCATTATTCGCACGAATTGCCATAGTGTTTTGTCTTTTGCCTCGCGTTTTACAGTTCTCCGGTGGACTTTAGCTATGTTTGACATCAAGTAAAGGAGTTATTGAGTAGAGGAGATATTGAATACATTGAGTATATCTATTCTTAGTGGTATACTATTTTTTTTATTTCATAGTGGCATGCTACCACACACAGTAGTATTATTGTGTGATTCCACAGAGTTGTATTAGATTGTTCAATTGAGTCCGGAGAGATGCTCTGGACTGACTGACTGACTGACTGCCTGCCTGACTGCCTGTCTGCCCTGTATATGGTCCTGCTGTGGCAGCGAGGAAGGGAGCGCGAGAAGACAGAGGGGATATAGAGATAGATGGAGAGAAAGAGAGAGAGAGAGAGAGAGAGAGAGAGCAAGAGAGCGACAGAGAGCAGTGGTGTAAGTACTTAAGTAAAAATACTACTTAAGTCCTTTTTTGAGGGTATCTGTACTTTTACTTCACTACATTACATTCCTAAAGAAAAATATGTACTTTCTACTCCCATACATTTTTCCTGACACCAAAAACTACTCCTTACATTTAGAATGCTCAGGCAGGAAAGCATTGTGGTCCAATTCACGCACCTATCAATATAAGACGTTGTCATCCCTACTGCCTCTGATCTGGCTGAATCACTAAACACAAATACTGTCTTTGTAAATTATGTCTGAGTGCTGGAGTGTGCCCCTCTCTGTTCATAAATGTGCTTAATATAATATATTTTTAATATATTTTTAGTTTTACTCAAGTATGACAATTGAGTACTTTTTCCAACACTGTACTTTAAAACCATTTACTCTTTTTACTTTAATTTTTTTTTTTTTACCAAATACTTTTTGACTTTTCTCAAGTAGTATTTTACTGGGTGACTTTTACTTTTACTTGAGTCATTTTCTCTTAAGGTATCTTTACTTTTACTCAAATGTAGATTATTTCGGCCAGAGAAAGTTTGATAAATATCCATTAATGGGGTTAAGATAGGCATTTAGAATATATTTTCAAACGTGTTCTACAGTCAATCCCTTGTGAAGGCCGACACGCATTTTATCATAAAAGAAGTAAGCTATTTTCCACATCTAACCATTGTACTGCAAGTGTTGCTGACTATTTTCCTAATGTTTCATTTTGTGCTCATGCACCTTTGTTGGAAAGTGAAGTAGCGACAGTATAGTATTTTCACGTTAAATGTTAACACACACACGCACACGCACACGCACACGCACACGCACACACACACACACACACACACACACACACACACACACCCATTATATGTTAGTTTAATTATAAAATATAAATGTGTGGAGGTAATATGCGTTTTCTTTTATAATCATCATATTTTCAAATATATATTCACAGTTATGTTGGTCAGCAATAACCTTAGCTCGTAATTCAACTAAGGGTTTAAAATTAGTTATTTCAGTCTAATACAAACAGGCCTAGAACAAAATCGGAAAGAATGACGTTATAAGGAGTAATCCAAATTACATAACATGGTCCCAATTATATAACAACGCATGGATGCATCAAACGATACAAAATACATTCAGCGTGAAGCTGAACGCTTGCTTGCATAGTGCAGCCAATGAGTTCATGAAGCCAACTCTACATATCGATAGGTTTTAAAGGCAAGGCGCCTGTGTACAACAGCGTTTGTGTCTGGTTAAAAATTACATGATCTAAAGACATTTGGAAATCGGGTGTAGCATCGACAGGTTGCACGGAGAGAGGTGAGAGGCTTTTCTGATCGCGATGGAGCAGGGCTACATATGGGGGTCGTGGGTCGAGGGGAAACAGTCTGGCAGAGGGCTTGCGCCTGGTCATGGAGCTCAGAGCGATTTTAAAGCTTCTTATGCGGTGAGGGAAAGGAACATGTCGGAAAAATAGCGTAGACTGAGCTGCAGAGTTGCCTATTCCAGTTCTATTTTCTACATGCACAAGTACAGTGACATGCCATTCCAAGCCCTACCCAAAAGTGCAGTATTCAATAGAAAAAGTATAACTAATAAGTACATTTAAAAAAAACACGGGAAATAAGAAATGAGAGGAAATATATACATGTGCCATTGCCAAATGGACAATGTGCATGGGTACTGGAGTATAGAGGTAGATATGTACATGTAGTCAGGGATACTGGAGTATAGATGTAGATATGTACATGTAGTCAGGGATACTGGAGTATAGATGTAGATATGTACATGTAGTCAGGGATACTGGAGTATAGAGGTAGATATGTACATGTAGTCAGGGATACTGGAGTAGAGAGGTAGATATGTACATGTAGTCAGGGATACTGGAGTAGAGAGGTAGATATGTACATGTAGTCAGGGATACTGGAGTAGAGAGGTAGATATGTACATGTAGTCAGGGATACTGGAGTAGAGGTAGATATGTACATGTAGTCAGGGATACTGGAGTAGAGAGGTAGATATGTACATGTAGTCAGGGATACTGGAGTATAGAGGTAGATATGTACATGTAGTCAGGGATACTGGAGTATAGATGTAGATATGTACATGTAGCCAGGGATACTGGAGTATAGAGGTAGATATGTACATGTAGCCAGGGATACTGGAGTAGAGAGGTAGATATGTACATGTAGTCAGGGATACTGGAGTATAGATGTAGATATGTACATGTAGTCAGGGATACTGGAGTATAGATGTAGATATGTACATGTAGTCAGGGATACTGGAGTATAGAGGTAGATATGTACATGTAGTCAGGGATACTGGAGTATAGAGGTAGATATGTACATGTAGTCAGGGATACTGGAGTATAGAGGTAGATATGTACATGTAGCCAGGGATACTGGAGTATAGAGGTAAATATGTACATGTAGTCAGGGATTAGGAGAAAGTGACATGGAGAAACGTAATTAATAATAATAATAATATAAACAATAATAATTACATTGTAATAATAATAATAAACAGTATGGCAGCAGTATAAGTGGTGGGTGTGTGCGTGTTGGTGAGTATGTCTAGGTACGTGTGTGGGTGTGAACTGTGAATGTGTATGTGTGCAAGAGCGTTAGTGTATGCATCATAGGCGGGTATAAGCCTACATGTAAACAGGGCTGAAAAGTGACTGGCGGCAGGAATATATAAATACTTATGGTAATATGCCAATGGTAATATATACATGTAAACAGTAGTAATAGTGACCAGTAGCTGGATAAATAGATAGATACTAATGGTAATTGTAATCAACAGTCAATGAACGGCAGTGTAGTGGTAGTTGTAGTAATACATGTAATCAATAATAATTTTAGCAGCATCGTAGGCGTGAGGGGGAGCAGAAGTTGTTAGCCATCTTATGGCCAGGGGATAGAAGCTGTTTAGGAGTCTGTTGGTCTGAGGCTTGATGCACAGGTACCGCCTGCCGGACGGGCGCATGAACAGTCCGCTCCAGGTGGCTGGAGTCATTGGCAAATTTTCGGGCCATTCTCCGATTCAAGGCCTATATTTGAAGTGTAGACTATTTGATATAACTGTGGCCTTGTAAAATAATGATATGAAGAACATGTAAAATAAATGAAAATATAATTTCAAGTCGAGAAGCCACCGCTTTATTACAAATGAATTTTTATGTAGGACATGGAAATTTAAAGATGCAAATATCTTAGCCCGATACAACTCCATGCCAAAAGCCAGCCTCATGATTCAGCTCAAAATCCGGATTGGAGTTCTACGCGTAAAACTTCTGCAGTCCTATTCTTCACTGCACTAACCTCTTAAAGCTTCGGCTATACGCTATTTTAGTCCCAGTGCTGAGAGATCCTATATCAGGATGTATGCCTATAGCCTAGGCTATTTTTAGATAAGCATACATACAAATTAGTTAGTTTATGAGGATCTGCTTAGAATTAAATGGGGCTTAACTATAGCCTAAGTAAATACATGCATTTACGTTTGTTCATATTGCTTTTTATCATGATGTAACATGTACTCATAATACATCATTCATACAGATACATGCAGGGTTGGGGAATAACTGATTACATGCAATCTGATTACAAAAAAAACTGTAAGCCTAACTGTAATCAGTTCTGTTACCAGCAAAAAATATTGTAATCAGATTACAGATACTTTGAAAATGTAGATGATTACTTATTGGATAACATTTACATTCAGAAAGGACGTTTACGAAAAAAGACATTATCACACCTTTCTGTTGTCCCAATGACATTCAATTCCTCACTGGAAAAAAAGGCGCAAGTTTCAGTTTGTTCCACCTGAGTGAGTCTTACCACAGTCAGAGAGCGCTATTATGACACACCAAATGCGTCTGATGTATCATTTTTGTCTTCTTCCAACGCGTTTTAAGGAGAAAGTAATCAGATTACGATACCGAGTTTAGGCAATCCAAAAGTTACATAACTGCTTACAATTTTGGACATGCAGGAAAATAACTGGTTACATTTAGAAAGTAATTTACCCATCCCTGGCTACGTTTAGACTATTTTTATATGGGTAATGAATACAAGAACAAATGATCGGTCCATAGGCCTACTAATTTACAAACACTAATTTAAACTATAATCACTTACATCAGCAGACCTCGAGAAAAAGTGTCGCTTATGAAATTTAAAATAAAATAAAAGTGCTGCCTCGTGTCCTGACCGAACAATCAGTTTCTGAATCCATTTAAGGCAGATTGACACCGGAGCCCCGAGTGACCTCCGAGGTTAAAGGACTCATTTCACAACGACCCCAAACAGGCACAAACTATACCATACCAACTTAGTCCCAGTTCTTACTCTCATGATGTATTATTATTTATAACATTGAAGAATTGTTAAAGGTAGCAAATAAGCAATTCGTTCTCCATGGTCCTCATTTTACCATCGAAAAGGCTAATATCTGACAAATCTATAGTCTATTTCTAATCCTTTTGAACAAATGAGTGGACGTCCCTTATTTTAAAATATATTTCACAACAGCTGTTAGTTAGACGCAACTGACTTAAATATCCAACTATTAGAGCTGAAATTAGTATAGCGATTTCTCCTCTCTTGAAGCGCAATGGCCGATGACTCCACCATGTCTAACGTGATCTAACTTAATAAAAATGATAGTAAGTATATAACAGCGACTGCAATTGTTGCAATTGTAACCGTTTATCGGGAAAACGTTAACTTTATCCATGACAAACAGATATCGTAGGCAGTAGGCATCCGAATTGACAGAAAAACATTCATGCACAGAGGGAGACATGAAATCACACTGGAATTCCTTATGCAGATGGTTTAATATGCCTATAGGCTATTATATATAGGCATATAGAGTTATTGATACGTTAATTGTATCAATATTTTAATTTCATATTTGCCTATGAAATATGTTTGATGTAGGATAGGCTAAAACAATGACATATTATTCAATAAAGTGTTATGTAGGCCAACAGCCGCTACAGAAAATATTCCCACCAGAATCCACTGAATAGACTCATCATTGCCTAATATCCCAGTGGTAGCCTAATGCTTTGGTTTTACTGTGACTACCTACCATTGCTTCAAACGATAAAACGTGAACATTTTAATTGTCAAGTAGCTTGATAGAAAAAAGTATGTCGCTCTATTCTGCATTCTAAAATGACAGCTCAAACACGAGCATTCTCGTCATTGATAAACGCCATTGTTTGTCGATAGGCTGTGGACGTGCCCGCGCCCGCGTACCCGCCTGCGGGTATTTAGAGACAATCACGTCCAGCGGTGACCTTTGGCCCCTCATACCATGAAATCAGGCTCCGCGACATGCGCTGAGTGAATGCCATGCACGAACACAACAACAAATATAGCTACAAATAGTCTACTGCTCTAGAATAGCCGAACAAATGATTAGCTCATATTTATTCATTCATTTTTACCAACAAATAGGCTAGCCTATTTTCCATTAGGAAAAATGTCCAAGCAATGTCTAATTCATGGACACAACCTATACCCACAGTCCCTTAATTTTGAGATTAGTTAAATGGTTATGCTTATTAGGACACATTTTTATCTTAATTATAATTTATCTTAATAAATAACTGATTAACTGAAACTTAAATGAAGTCAAGTCAACAACTTTGGAATTAGCATGCATATCAAGCCTGAAAAGGAGTGTCATGGAAAAAGAGTAGGCTATTAAACACAAAATAAAAGGAGAAACATGAAAATGTAATTTCGGTGAATAGCAGATTTGTGAGAAAAGAGGGATGCTATAATGCATAGAAGCCTACACAAACACTTTTATTAGCCTAAATATGGACTAATGCAGCAGGCTGTTATACACTACATGACCAAAAGTATGCAGACTCCTGCTCGTCAAACATCTCATTCCAAAATCATGTGCATTAATATGGAGTTGGTCCCCCCTTTGCTACTATAACAGCCTCCGCTCTTCTGGGAAGGCTTTCCACTGGTTGTTGGAACATTGCTGCAGGGACTTGCTTCCATTCAGCCATAACAGCATTAGTGAAGAAGGGCACTGATGTTGGGCAATGAGGCCTGGCTCGCAGTCGGAGTTCCAATTCATTCCAAAGATGTTCGATGGGGTTGAGGTCAGGGCTCTGTGCAGGCCAGTCAAGTTCTTCCACACCTATCTCGACAAACCATTTCTGTATGGACCTCGCTTTGTGCACGGACGCATTGTCATGCTGAAACAGGAAAGGGCCTTCCCCAAACTGTTGCCACAAAGTTGAAAGCACAGAATCGTCTAGAATGTCATTGTATGCTGTAGTGTTAAGATTTCCCTTCACTGGAACTAAGGGGCCTAGCCCGAACTATGAAAAACAGCCCCAGACCATTATTCCTCCTCCACCAAACTTTACAGCTGGCACTATGCATTGGGGCAGGTAGCATTGTCCTAGCATCCGCCAAACCCAGATTCGTCGTGTCGGACTGCCAGATGGTGAAGTGTGATTAATCACTCCAGAGAACGCGTTTCCACTGCTCTGGAGTCCAATGGCGGCAAGCTTTACACCATTCCAGCCGACGCTTGGCATGGCGCATGGTGATCTTAGGCTTGTGTGCGGCTGCTCGGCCATGGAAACCCATTTCATAAAGCTCCAGAAGAACAGTTCTTGTGCTGACATTGCTTCCAGAGGCAGTTTGGAACTCGGTAGTGAATGTTCAGAGGACAGACAATTTTTACGAGCTATGCGCTTCAGCACTCGGCAGTCCTGTTCTGTGAGCTTGTATAGCTCCTAAAAGTTTCCACTTCACAATAACAGCACTTACAGTTGACAGGGGCAGATCTAGCAGGGCAGAAACGTGACAAACTGACTTGTTGGAAAGGTGGCATCCTATGAAGGTGCTACGTTGAAAGTCACTGAGATAATCAGTCAGGCCATTCCACTGCCATTGTTTGTTTGTATCAAACAAGCTAGGCCTACACTTTTCGTTGGAAATACTCCCTTTTTTCACATTTAAAGTTATACAGTTCTTAATTTGCTGAATTTTGAAACACAATAGGAAACTTTGTCTGGCTCTCCTGCTTCCACTCAGGTTTCAGCCAACTTTTGGACCACTTCTTTAAATTGGGTATTCAGGGTCTGGAACAAAGGGGAAAAGCAGGGTATTCAGGCCACATTGTATTTAACCCTTAAGGAAACGCAGGAGCAACGGCCTTTCAACCCACCTCTTTTAGCTTCCCGAAATCAAACAGGATATATGAATGAATAATACAACGTGACGTGACCAACCCGGTGTTCCGGTTGTTCATGTCACGGTGGATCTCCGTTAATGGTTTGGTTGGATTGGGTTTTGTTTGGAGGGTAATCCGACCCGGACCTAACCCCGGGGGAACCGCAGCGTCAACAGACGTAGTCGAACAGTTTATAGGCCCAATACTTTAAATATGCGAAACTTCAAAATATGTACTACATTCAAATTGCTTTTGCTGGAATCCAATATGGCTAAGGAAATATTCCTGGTTTATAATGCATGCAGGTTCAGCATGCTGAACGGATGTCAAGCCCTTTTGTGAACGCAGGACTGCTTATATGATACTCACTTATATGTCAAACTATACAGCCTGTTCTTTGATGTGTTCGATAGTGAGAGTTGTCGGAAGCCAATCAAGCAATTATCAGATCAGAAAAAATACATGATGTCTATTCAGGGAATAGCTGGTGAAGAACGTGAACCTTTTGGATGTTGCATTGAATTTAAGTGACATATTTGTATTATTTAATTGTCTTAAAATGTGATAAGGACACGTTCAAAGTTAAAGCGGCAATCAGAAATGAACAACAAAGTATTTATAGACAAAGCTATGGATGTAAAGACTGACCATCCACAATATCAAAACTAAAGTTTTTAACCAATTATAGGTTGGTGGGTGCTTATTTTTGTCATTTTTCACACATGTACAAGTCTGTATTAATAGCATTGCCCCTTTAGGTAAAAATTCCCCCAATTCCCCTTGGGACCCCCTCAGAGTGGGGTCACAACCAGGGTCGGCCATTATCAATGGTGACCATGGAGCAATTCGGGGTAAGTGCCTTGCTCAAGGGCACATAGGAATATTTTTCACCTTGTCGGCTCGGGGATTCGAACCAGCAACCTTTCATTCAGTTACTGGTCCAAACCTGTAACTGCTAGGCTTCCTGCCACGCTTTAATTTGTTCACAAACATTGGATTAAAACAAGTTTATATTGGGGTTCTGGTGGGGTACGACAGTTGAACTAAGCTCATAAGGCATTGACAAGTTATATTCTTCAAGAATCAATGTGTACATACAATATAATGATTAATTTATAAGTCTAAAAAGGGATGTAGCAACTGCAGATTGGCCCTTTAGGTCAAAATGTAGGCCTCATTATTTCCCAATTCTATTGAAGCAATTGAATATTGATCAGTAATATTTTGATGTAAAATATGATATCGATCAGCAGTGAGGAATGTGATGTAAAATCAGGAAATAAAGGTCTATCCATAGAGATGATACGATTTTTTGCCTGTGAGAAATAATGACAATCTGATTAATCAAGAAAACGCACCTTTGCTGACAATTTGAAATGTTGCAGTGTTTGTGCCTTCACTTAGAAACCTCAACTGCCCCATGGGTACCTTTACTGCTATTTGGCCTAGGCTTATTCTATAGGCCTAAATAAATAGTTGACTGGTTCAGTAGGCAAGCCTATCCACAATACCGGCTACTTCATTTCCCCAAGCTCTATAATAGCATTAACAACAACAAAACATTGATAGCAGCATTTTTACAAGGCTTTAGCAAACCACTCTGGGATACATTTGGTTTCGTCTAGCCTAGGCATATTCATACAGCATGGCGTTAACTATTTATAAACAAGGCCCACAGTTTCCGTTTATTACAATTCAATTATTGTTCTGTAGTGCATATATTTGACCTGCAGTCTAACCTGCTGGTTACCGACGTGATATATAGCCTAGGCTACATACATATCGGCTACGCTACTTGAAAGTGATGCCAGGTCTTTTTGGTTTCAAACCTAATTTGACATGAAAGTGCAAATCTCGAAAAATATTTTCAAATTGAACCAACAAACAAACAAGAAAATGCAAACAGTCAGTCTGTGAAAAACCAAGCCTAGATAATTGTTCATATGTATCCTGTATGAAAAACAAAATGTCTTTCTGAGTGGAAATTTTAAGGGAAAGTACTCAGTCTAAGTAGGTTACAAGGCAGTGACAGTCTTTATAGTGACTTGTTGGAATGCTATAGACCTACATCCTCAAGTTAATTATTCATTTGCACATCATTATATTGTTCGTTGGATCATCTTATTTAAAACGTACTTTACTTAGAGTCCAGAGATTATTCGTGTTTCATTACACTGGTATTCATACTGATCCCTGCGTGCTATATAGGGCATGGTTCCCAACTTTTTTTGGTTTTAATTTTTGGATATAAAGACTAAAAACTCCAGCAAAACAGCTCCAAGTGATTTTAATTGAGGAAATCTGTTCCAAAGTATTCCCTCGCATAATAGAGAGATATATGTGATTGTATCCCCCTGGGCACAGACGTCAATTCAGCGTCAATTCCACGTTGGTTTAACATAATTTAATTGAAATGATGTAGAAACAACGTTGAACCAGTGTGTGCCCAGTGGGATACAAATGTAAGCAAGTTTTGAAATGATTATGATTTAGTCAAACAGTATATCTGTTTGGGCTTCTTGCGGTCATTTTGCAGTCTACAAATTATTTGTAATTATGTTCGGCCCCTGACGATCCGCTCAAATCGGCCAGCGGCTGAATTTGGTTGATGATGCCTGCTATATGTGGTGTAACATTGTGCACTGTGTTCTAGAAAATACTATTTCACGGGGTCAGTCATTTATATTAAAAAATTCGAAACAAAATGTTTAAGAAAATGATGGTTGACTGTAATAATTATTGAAAATAATAAAACAGAATTAATAATTTGGAAGAATTGCTCGATGGAAATGGGCTATTCATTCAGTTAATGCTGAAAAAAGTTCATACAAATTCTAGTCAAACGTAGGCAATATGTTCCAATTCCGATTTTTTTAAAGATCCATTTAACATGGATGTGATTCTGTGTATTCAGAAAAAAATATAAAAACAAAGTCGTTATCATGCCCGGTTTGTCACCGAGGAAAGGGTTGAGTGAATGAATGAACAGTTGAATGACAATGCATAATTTTAACCTGACAATGACTGAGCAGATGTCACGCATTTAAACAGGCCTAAATTATTGTTTTCAAAATACTTTAGAACACTGTATTATTGGCATATCAGCTGTTACGCGTTCTCCGTGCGACGTAAACAACGCTTACATACGCAGTAGTCTAACAAAATATGTTTCTACCGCGGAAGAACGAGACTGTTGTGCTGTGCTCGGTGCGGTGGTGTTCTGTCATAGTAGCCTAGGCTACACGGAGAATATGCGTCTCTCTGCGTGTGTGCTGCGCTCTGCCGCAGTAGATGGGTTATGTTTTGTGAGCCTTGATGGGCTGATCATTAACTGATTATAGACATAGAATAAAAAAACAGCCAAGACAACGAATTACCTGTTAATAACTGTGAAATTATTTGGACTTTGTTCTGTCTGCAGTTAGGCTATTCGTTGGTTTTCTTAAGTGACCATTGACATAAATGGGGTGTTAATTATATATAAAAAATGTCATTTTTAACAGTGAGGAGAAAATTAGGCTTCTACTGGGCAGTAAAACACACACAGCTAAAATATATTCTGCAGCCCGTTGTAGGCGATGACACAATCTACAAGCGCCCCCTCCCGGCCACTGAAGGGTGTGACGCGGTCTCTTAAAGGGGATGTCAGGAATACCGGAAATAACATTTAAGGTGGAACGGGGGAGATACAGGCGCACCATCTGGGCGTTCTGCAAGGGATCCATAGAGCCCGCGAGAGAGGTGGTGTCATGTCTTTTGCTATTTAGTGTTTTATTACCAAACACATTCAATGACATGTATAATACTGCCGTGTTTGAGTAGGCGGTGTGAATTAGCTGCTGGTGGATCTGAAACTATTCAAGCTTCAATCTTGGGTCTATAATTAACTGATAGGTGTCTGGATGGCAGCAGATCAGATGTTGTTGCATGAAGCTAAATGATGAACAGCAGTGATGCCCTATGACCCTCAAACTCAACTCTGGACCGCGAAGACAGTTCCACTGCATTTACATTTAAAAAATCCTCTATAAACAGGGATTGATTTAGACATGGGGCACCATGTGTGTGAAATTAATAATTAGGTAGAAGAGAAAGGCAGGAGGCTCTGGACCTCGTAGGGTAAGAGTTGAATACCCCTGCATCCTCTGTGGTTTATGCTCTGTGCATAAACCTAATCTCAACCACCATTTCCTTTTTACCTCTGTTGATTTTTATTTTACCTTTATTTAACTAGGCAAGTCAGTTAAGAACAAATTCTTATTTACAATGACGGCCTACCCCGGCCAAGCCCAAACCCGGACGACACTGGGTCAATTGTGCGCCGCTCTATGAGACTCCCAATCACGGCCGGTTGTGATACAGCCTGGAATCAAACCAGGGTCTGTAGTGACGCCTCTAGCACTGAGATGCAGTGCCTTAGACCGCTGCGCTACTCGGAGCCCTATAACCCACGGAGTCTACTTGGCCAGCCTATACGCTCCACTAAAACGGTCGCATAGCCTATATTACAAATAGCTTCCATAAAATTCGAACAAAAAAAGAACTAGGCCCATTCCAAACAAATTCTCAGTAAAATATCTAAGAAAGAACTGTGTAGTAAGCATAGAAGCAGAGGATGAATGCCAACTCTGAATATTTATTAAACAATAGCTAAAAGGGGCCATGGGCTATGCATGGTAGGCCTCCACTTAGAAACAAAGTTATATCAAGAATTTAAAAGGGTTCTTCATCTGTCCCAATAGGAGAACCCGTTTTGATTCTAGGTATAACCCTTTTTACCTGGAACCAAAAGGGGTTCTAACTGGTACCAAAGGAGGTTCTCATATGGGGACAGCCGATGAACCATTTTGGAACCCTTTTTTCTAATGCGGCATTATAGCCATTATATATAGGCGATCTGAACGGCGTGCTGCTGGTGTTATTTCTGTGACAACTCAATCTCACCTCAGACTTTTTACTCCGCTGCTCTGGGGTTGACTCTACCAGCCCCGTGTTCTCGCCAGCTGAGCAAAGCGCACTCTGAGACGGTTCCCTTGTATACTGACACAGCATTAAAACGTGTGATGCAGGATTTGAATGCGTGATAGGCTCAACTCAAGTCCCAATCGTTTCAGTTAGCTAAATGAAATGAGACACATCCAGTCGACCCAGATCAATGACTGCCTGTAGAGTTGGATTTTATTTTGGGTGCAATACATTTACAATAGTCAGTGAGCAAAACACTAGGCCTGGGCAATTTTTTAAAAAAATAAATGAAAAACGTTTGACAAAACTAAGGAATCAATTATACTTTATTTCTAAATAAACAACAAAAAATGTTCAAAACGATAACCATTTTGTGAACATTACCACGTAGTTGCGTTTCCTCATGTTCCTCATTGCTCTAAAACCAGAAAATTAATGTGATCCTATGAGATGCCACAATTTCTAGGTATAATTTATTAATCAAATAGTATCAAAAGGCCAAAGCATAATTAAATTCAATAGGCCTAATATTTGGTAAGATAATAGGCCTAAAACAACCGCATGGCTGTCAAAAACACCTTGGTAACCAACTCTGCTTAAATTAGCTACTTCCATGGAATTCCATTTAACATGGAATTTAACACCCATTTCAGACGGAATGAACTGTAATATTTAACTTTACACAAAAATATTAGTCTAGTTAAATAAATATATAAATAAAAAGCCCACCTTTCATAAACGAAAATGTTGAAAAAATCTGTAATCATTTACATGTTGAACATGACTCTAAACCAGGCTATTCAACTCTCACCCTACGAGGTCCGGAGCCTGCTGGCTTTCTGTTCTACCAGATAATTAATTGCACCCACCTGGTGTCCCAGGTATAAATCAGTCCCTGATTAGAGAGGAACAATGAAAAAACGCAGTGGAAATGGCTTCGAGGTCCATTGTTGAGTTTGATGGCCATAAACCATGCAATGTTTAGTCAAATACAAGAGAGAAAACTTAATCAAATCAAATCAAATTTTATTTGTCACATGGTTAGCAGATGTTAATGCGAGTGTAGCGAAATGCTTGTGCTTCTAGTTCCGACAAGGGCTTGCTGCTGTCTGCAGTGACTATGCTTGTGTAATTGACTGATGTCATGTGTGAATCTATTTTAGTCTCCTTTATGTAGCCTGCCTGTGCCGACTTAACGCTTTCCAAAGAAAGAAAAGACTCACTGGCACTACCTGGAAAAATAAAGGACATATTCAATGTACAAAGCCCAAAAGACAGTCAGTGAAAATAATGACCATGTACAAAGTACTCAGACCTCAGTTGAGCAGATAGTGCTTTATTGTATTGAAGCGAATGACGATGGAATGGAGTGTATTATAATTATCAGCATTATGTGTCAAACAATAAACATCATAGAACATGAGTTAACATTTCTCACAGGACACCAGCGGCAGACAGCAACACACACACACAATGCTTTAGCAATGTGTAGCAAGGACTCTGGGTCACCATTACATACCTCACAATTTCCAAACAGTTAAAACCCCATAAACCTCACCATCTGTCTGTCCTCATATCTGTAATCATTAACACCTATCCGTGTGACACACACACACACACACACTTCATTCAGTCTTCCAGAATTCATACGTTAAAAAAATAAACCACTCAAACTGATACATTTACACCGTACAATATTTTCCAAGCTCATGTGTGGTCATTTTGAATGTAGATGGATGCACGTAGATGAGAAAAGTTTATTTTCGCAAAATGTTGGGTTTAGTACGACCTTTACATAGAGGAGGTTGAAGGATCAGCCAACGATGGACAAAACCGGCCATCTACGTCCCAGTGGACTGGGGAACAGTGAAGAGGGTAGTCCATAGTAGGAGTCCAAGTCTGTGACATGGGAGCACCTTCTCTATGGATCCAGCCACCATCTTCTCAGAGCAAAAACACATCTCTTGTGGTTGAGGGCAGGGAGAGCTGGCCCGTGGGTGAGGGCAGGGAGAGCTGGCCCGTGGGTGAGGGCAGGGAGAGCTGGCCCGTGGGTGAGGACAAGGAGAGCTGGCCCGTGGGTGAGGACAAGGAGAGCTGGCCCGTGGGTGAGGGCAGGGAGAGCTGGTGGTGAAGCAGGTAGACATTTCCTCTTCACCACTGATCCTGGGTCAGCTGTTTTAGGTTAGGGCTTAGGATGAAGGTTAGGGAGCCGGCGTGCAGTGGTTAAGGATAGGGCTTAGGGAACATGGAGCAGGCGTGCAGTGATGATGCAGCAACATTAACATAAGATGGTGGACGGGGAGTCTAGACTGGATCTGTTCCCTAAACAGTGCACTATTTTTGACCAGAACCTGGCTAACCCTAATCCTAACCCTAAACCTAAATGGGCTCTTGTCAAAATTATTTCACTGTTACAGGGAATAGGGTGCCATTTCATTCAGACGCATTCAAACTTCGGAGGAAGTCATCAGCGGACAAGCACGACGAACACGATTACGACAGTCACACAAACCCCAACACACCGTTCCCTACTGAGCAGCGGGGAACGCAGGGTTAAGATCAGCCCAGAGGCAGTCTCCACACCAAGAGGTAGACACACTGATCGAAGTTCAGATTTGCTGTACCACCCCCTCCTAATGGTGAATGTTAGGATTTGGGGAAGGTAAGCGCCATCTGTGCCTAATGACTACGTTCTACCCATAACCTCAGCATCAGAGACAGCCATTTTAGTTTTTATGTTTGAAAACTGAACTAGTCAAAATAATAATACAATGAAAACACCTACTACACAGGAAGGGAAAACGTTGAAAATAAAACCCTATTATTAAAATAACATTTTAACTTTGTAAAAAAACAAAAAGACATTAAAAAAGACAAAATGAAATCATTTGTAGTATAAAGGCACACCTCTTACACAGTGTATACGATGACAACACAGTTTAAAGCATGGTAAGGAGAGACTGATGGGGTTAAGACTAGGAGAGGTACAATAGATCTAAACAGCCAAGACACAGGAGGGAGAAACCGTGTTCCTGCAACATGTATTGGTTTTGGTTTTACACTGCGTACAAGCATTGTACAAATTCAAGCAGTAGCATTCTTCATATAACACAACACTGTCATTCACTCAAACGGTGGTGCTTTAAAATACAATTATATTTCATGACTAAAATGCAACGTAAAAATATATGTGAATAGAATCTATGCATCTAAAACAAACACACCATAATATGGATGTTTTTTGCTTGGGTCAGAACAGTCGAGGAGAACGTCACTGGTTTAGTAGGTTACCCATCACAGGTACAACACCAGACAGATTCTTCTCACTTGGTACAAGTCAGAGCTATATAGAGATATCTCTGGAACAGGTATAATGATACTACGTTTCCCTTGTTAAAACCATTAAAACCACGTCACCCGGTCGTTTCCCTTGTTAAAGCCACATCACCCAGTCGTTTCCCTTGTTAAAACCACGTCACCCGGTCGTTTCCCTTGTTAAAACCACGTCACCCAGTCATTTCCCTTTTTAAAACCACGTCACCCAGTCGCTTCCCTTGTTAAAACCACGTCACCCAGTCGTTTCCCTTGTTAAAACCACGTCACCCAGTCGTTTCCCTTGTTAAAACCACGTCACCCACTCGTTTCCCTTGTTAAACCACGTCACCCAGTCGCTTCCCTTGTTAAAACCATTAAAACCACGTCACCCAGTCGTTTTCCTTGTTAAAACCACGTCACCCAGTCGTTTCCCTTGTTAAAACCATTAAAACCATTAAAACCACGTCACCCAGTCAGGATCGCATGCATAACATTTGGTTACTTTTAGTATCTGTGCAAAACATAAAAATGTACCACCTCAATTCAAACCCGGCCAAATTCAATCTGAGATAAAACAACCTTTCAACAACAACGACACAACAAAAGTCTGAATAACAGGCAGACAACAAGGTTAAAAGGAGAGGCTGACAGGTTGGCATGACGTCACCACTTAAATAACAAAAGTAGATTTTCCTACAACCCAGCCCCTTCCTTTCCTCTCATGAAACACTGACACACAGCCGACTCAGGCATGAACCTTGTATAGAGATCTTTGACTGTCTCAGGGCTCTCCATCTCAGTCCTGGAACGCTAATAGTCGTGAAGGCTTTTGTTCCAGCCCTGCTGTAACACCTAATTCAAATAACTAATCAAGGTCTTTTGTCTGGACCACAATAAGCTGAATCAGGTATGTTAGTGCTGGACAGGAGTAAAGCCTGCATACCCAGTACTCCTCCATGGCCGGGGTTGGAGACCCCTGACACAGACAGATGTGGGTAAGACTCTGGTTCAGGCTGGTTCGATACCAGAGGTAAACACTAGGCCGTCTGTATCTGTCCTGAATGCAACCCTACGCACTACACTCAGGCCTTGTCCCAAACCCACCTCTAGTCCCTCCTACAGCCTAGCCACTACTCGTCTAGACACTTTCCCTAGTCCCTCCTACACTCCTATCAGACATTTTGGGGCTGAGTTAGATGGCTCCAAACAGTGCTTTTGTTGTGGTGCATGTAACAGAACGAGACATCATGTCTCTAACATAAAAGTGCAACAATTTGTTTAAGGTGCTGATGGCAATTCAGGTTCAAAGGTCCATGAGGTATCATACCATCGCCCTGCCCTGTCCCACAGGAAGTCAGACACACCAACTTCCTAATACCCTTTCCTGGTACCCCGCCAGAATGACATAAACCCGATCAGTCAATGATGTCGTAAATCTCTAAAGCCTAATGGAACTGAATGAAACTGTCGGACCTCGTGTCATTTCTGGTCTCCTCTCTGGCCGTCCTTCCAGGTACCCTGCTATTCTCCTCTCTTCATCCTCGCTATTCTTAACTTGTACTCAGCCAGCGCGCTCACTACCACAGACACACACACACACACACTGCACTACCACACACACACACACACACACACACACACACACACTGCACTACCACAGACACACACACACACACACACACTGCACTACCACACACACACACACACACACACTGCACTACCACAGACACACACACACACACACTGCACTACCACAGACACACACACACACACACTGCACTACCACAGACACACACACACACTGCACTACCACAGACACACACACACACACTGCACTACCACAGACACACACACACACACACACACTGCACTACCACAGACACACACACACACTGCACTACCACAGACACACACACACACTGCACTACCACAGACACACACACACACACACACACTGCACTACCACAGACACACACACACACACACTGCACTACCACAGACACACACACACACACACACACACACACACACACTGCACTACCACAGACACACACACACACACACACTGCACTACCACAGACACACACTGCACTACCACAGACACACACACACACACACACTGCACTACCACAGACACACACTGCACTACCACAGACACACACACACACACACTGCACTACCACAGACACACACACACACTGCACTACCACAGACACACACACACACACACACACACTGCACTACCACAGACACACACACACACACACACACACACACACTGCACTACCACAGACACACACACACTGCACTACCACAGACACACACACACTGCACTACCACAGACACACACTGCACTACCACAGACACACACACACTGCACTACCACAGACACACACACACTGCACTACCACAGACACAGACACACTGCACTACCACAGACACACACACACACTGCACTACCACAGACACACACACTGCACTACCACAGACACACACACACACACACTGCACTACCACAGACACACACTACCACAGACACACACACACACACACACACTGCACTACCACAGACACACACACACACACACACTGCACTACCACAGACACACTGCACTACCACAGACACACACACACACTGCACTACCACAGACACACACACACACACTGCACTACCACAGACACACACACACTGCACTACCACAGACACACACACACTGCACTACCACAGACACACTGTACTACTGACCAGCTCCCAGTCTGACTAGACGCAGCTTATCCTAACGTCTCTTGTATATGGAGGGAGTGATGGATGAAGGGACAGATAGGAAGGGGGCAGGGCTAAATGGCAATTGGATGGTCTGGCCTATTGGAATAATACTTCCTACTTCCTGAAGACGAGTGAATGGTTTGGACTAGCCTCAAGGTGCACTTCCTGTTTACTTCTACCTGTACTATTTACTCAGAGAGTGACCTCACTATTGCTATCCAATCACTGAGCCTTGTTCTTCCTCATTCTAACCCCACCCCCTCCCAAAGGGGAATACAGAAAAACAAACAATTCAGGGTGAGGACGTGGTGTAAAAAAAACTAGATTCCCAAAGTACACAAAACAAACAAATAGAAAAGTACTGACTAGAACACCCCGTAACAGAGATCAAGTCAACAGAGAAGATACACTTATTCTCCTATCACACCTTATGGTCCCGCGTAACAGAGATCAAGTCAACAGAGAAGATACACTTATTCTCCTATCACACCTTATGGTCCCGCGTAACAGAGATCAAGTCAACAGAGAAGATACACTTATTCTCCTATCACACCTTATGGTCCCCCGTAACAGAGATCAAGTCAACAGAGAAGATACACTTATTCTCCTATCACACCTTATGGTCCCACGTAACAGAGATCAAGTCAACAGAGAAGATGAATGTAAACAAATGATGGTTTTAGCTGCAGAGGGACACCCTGCTATAGGAGAGAGAGATAAACCCCCCCCCCCCCAACTCCCGGGGGCTATGAGAGAATAGTGGTGATGAAGTCGTAGAACCTCTTGGAGTACTGCTC
>NC_052313.1:10248341-10278341 GCF_016432855.1 Salvelinus namaycush | reverse complement strand
TTCTCTCCCTCTCTCCACGTCTCTGTATCTCTCGCTCTCTCTCTCTCAATTCAATTAAATTCAGTAGACTTTATTGACATGGCAAGTTAAATTACTTACATTGTCAAAGTATACACATAACAAAAAATGGTGGGACCAACAGCAATAATAATAGTTGTAGTGGAAATGTGATTACCAGCAACTACAACAACAATATTAATGAGAATAATAATACATTAAAGCAATAGTAGTAGACCAGTGTCAACGTAACTGAGAAGACACATGACATGGTATGAAAGCCAAAACAAATCCAAATGGGAAACATTATTGATATTACATTGCACTTTTCACTGGCTGCCCCACATTTAGGCTTTTCAACCAATAAATATTAGATTTTTTTCTTCACCTTTTATAGTTCCAAATTCTTTGCACTGAATGATACTTTTGGGAAAGAAAGATTCTCTTAGGTCTGATTGAGGTTATACGGCCCCTACCAGACCATTGACTTCCTGTTGAATTTGCAGACGTGTTGCTGTGCGTTTTGTTGCTGTGCGTTTTGCTGCCAACTTTACTTTGCTAGCTGACAACTTTACGTTTTGTTTTTTTTCTTTTTAATTACCGTTTATATTTTTAGTTTTTCCATCGCAACTTTTTTCCCTCATTCAACTTTTTCACTCCGGACGCTTTATCTGGACATGGTTCGTCAGCACCTTCAACAGCCGAAGCTAAGTAGTAACATTAACATGATGTCTTCTAATTGCAGTCGCTGTACTCATAATATACAGGAGAACGATCGCCTTATGGCGAGGATAGCTGTGCTACAAGCCCAGCTTCAGACGCAATCGTTAGGCAAGGGTAATTTAAGTGTAGGAAAGGAAGAAACAGCGTCTGTGCCACCAGTAAGTACAGATAGTAACGTTAGTATAAACCCCCCCGCACAGTCCCCGCAGCCGGACAACTTTCTCATGGCTTCTGGAGGGAAATGCTGTTGGAATGCTCAACTGGTGTCGCTCATTCAGCCGACAGAAACTTTCAACCGGTTCTCCCCATTATGTAGCGAGTCGGAGTCTGAGGCTGAGTCTTCTCTTGTCTCTACTCCTCCCGCTACGGGGTCTGAGACGCCGAAGGCTCCAACCATTAGCTCTGACAAATTGAAAACCCTAGTCATTGGCGACTCCATTACCCGCAGTATTAGACTTAAAACGAATCACCCAGCGATCATACACTGTTTACCAGGGGGCAGGGCTACCGACGTTAAGGCTAATCTAAAGATGGTGCTGGCTAAAGCTAAATCTGGCGAGTGTAGAGAGTATAGAGATATTGTTATCCACGTCGGCACCAACGATGTTAGGATGAAACAGTCAGAGGTCACCAAGTGCAACATAGCTTCAGCGTGTAAATCAGCTAGAAAGATGTGTCGGCATCGAGTAATTGTCTCTGGCCCCCTCCCAGTTAGGGGGAGTGACGAGCTCTACAGCAGAGTCTCAGCACTCAATCGCTGGTTGAAAACTGTTTTCTGCCCCTCCCAAAATATAGAATTTGTAGATAATTGGCCCTCTTTCTGGGACTCACCCACAAACAGGACCAAGCCTGACCTGCTGAGGAGTGACGGACTCCATCCTAGCTGGAGGGGTGCTCTCATCTTATCTACCAACATAGATAGGGCTCTAACTCCTCTAGCCCCACAATGAAATAGGGTGCAGGCCAGGCAGCAGGCTGTTAGCCAACCTGCCAGCTTAGTGGAGTCTGCCAATAGCACAGTCAGTGTAGTCAGCTCAGCCATACCCATTGAGACTGTGTCTGTGCCTCGACCTAGGTTGGGCAAAACTAAACATGGCGGTGTTCGCCTTAGCAATCTTATTAGGATAAAGACCTCCTCCATTCCTGCCATTATTGAAAGAGATCGTGATACCTCACATCTCAAAATAGGGTTACTTAATGTTAGATCCCTCACTTCAAAGGCAGTCATAGTCAATGAACTAATCACTGATCATAATCTTGATGTGATTGGCCTGACTGAAACATGGCTTAAGCCTGATGAATTTACTGTGTTAAATGAGGCCTCACCTCCTGGTTACACTAGTGACCATATCCCCCGTGCATCCCGCAAAGGCGGAGGTGTTGCTAACATTTACGATAGCAAATTTCAATTTACAAAAAAGAAAATGACTTTTTCGTCTTTTGAGCTTCTAGTCATGAAATCTATGCAGCCTACTCAATCACTTTTTATAGCTACTGTTTACAGGCCTCCTGGGCCATATACAGCGTTCCTCTCTGAGTTCCCTGAATTCCTATCAGACCTTGTAGTCATAGCAGATCATATTCTAATTTTTGGTGATTTTAATATTCATATGGAGAAGTCCACAGACCCACTCCAAAAGTCTTTCGGAGCCATCATCGACTCAGTGGGTTTTGTCCAACATGTCTCTGGACCTACTCACTGCCACAGTCATACTCTGGACCTAGTTTTGTCCCATGGAATAAATGTTGTAGATCTTAATGTTTTTCCACATAATCCTGGACTATCGGACCACCATTTTATTACGTTTGCAATCGCAACAAATAATCTGCTCAGACCCCAACCAAGGAGCATCAAAAGTCGTGCTATAAATTCTCAGACAACACAAAAATTCCTTGATGCCCTTCCAGACTCCTTCTGCCTACCCAATGACGTCAGAGGACAAAAATCAGTTAACCACTTAACTGAGGAACTCAATTTAACCTTGCGCAATACCCTAGATGCAGTTGCACCCCTAAAAACGAAAAACATTTGTCATAAGAAACTAGCTCCCTGGTATACAGAAAATACCCGAGCTTTGAAGCAAGCTTCCAGGAAATTGGAACGGAAATGGCGCCACACCAAACTGGAAGTCTTCCGACTAGCTTGGAAAGACAGTACCGTGCAGTACCGAAGAGCCCTCACTGCTGCTCGATCATCCTACTTTTCCAACTTAATCGAGGAAAATAAGAACAATCCAAAATTTCTTTTTGATACTGTTGCAAAGCTAACTAAAAAGCAGCATTCCCCAAGAGAGGATGGCTTTCACTTCAGCAGTAATAAATTCATGAACTTCTTTGAGGAAAAGATCATGACCATTAGAAAGCAAATTACGGACTCCTCTTTGAATCTGCGTATTCCTCCAGGGCTTAGCTGTCCTGGATCTGCACAGCTCTGCCAGGGCCTGGGATCGGGAGAGACACTTAAGTGTTTTAGTACTATATCTCTTGACACAATGATGAAAATGATCATGGCCTCTAAACCTTCAAGCTGCATACTGGATCCTATTCCTACTAAACTACTGAAAGAGCTGCTTCCTGTGCTTGGCCCTCATAAGTTGAACATAATAAACAGCTCTCTATCCACCGGATGTGTACCAAACTCACTAAAAGTGGCAGTGATAAAGCCTCTCTTGAAAAAGCCAAACCTTGACCCGGAAAATATAAAAAACTATCGGCCTATATCGAATCTTCCATTCCTCTCAAAAATTTTTGAAAAAGCTGTTGCGCAGCAACTCACTGCCTTCCTGAAGACAAACAATGTATACGAAATGCTTCAGTCTGGTTTTAGACCCCATCATAGCACTGAGACTGCACTTGTGAAGGTGGTAAATTACCTTTTAATGGCGTCAGACCGAGGCTCTGCATCTGTCCTCGTGCTACTAGACCTTAGTGCTGCCTTTGACACCATCGATCACCACATTCTTTTGGAGAGACTGGAAACCCAAATTGGTCTACACGGACAAGTTCTGGCCTGGTTTAGATCTTACCTGTCGGAAAGATATCAGTTTGTCTCTGTGAATGGTTTGTCCTCTGACAAATCAACTGTACATTTCAGTGTTCCTCAAGGTTCCGTTTTAGGACCACTATTGTTTTCACTATATATTTTACCTCTTGGGGATGTTATTCGAAAACATAATGTTAACTTTCACTGCTATGCGGATGACACACAGCTGTACATTTCAATGAAACATGGTGAAGCCCCAAAATTGCCCTCGCTAGAAGCCTGTGTTTCAGACATAAGGAAGTGGATGGCTGAAAACTTTCTACTTTTAAACTCGGACAAAACAGAGATGCTTGTTCTAGGTCCCAAGAAACAAAGAGATCTTCTGTTAAATCTGACAATTCATCTTGATGGTTGTAAAGTCGTCTCAAATAAAACTGTGAAGGACCTCGGCGTTACTCTTGACCCTGATCTCTCTTTTGACGAACATCAAGACTGTTTCAAGGACAGCTTTTTTCCATCTACGTAACATTGCAAAAATCAGAAATTTTCTGTCCAAAAATGATGCAGAAAAATTAATCCATGCATTTGTTACTTCTAGGTTAGACTACTGCAATGCTCTACTTTCCGGCTACCCGGATAAAGCACTAAATAAACTTCAGTTAGTGCTAAATATGGCTGCTAGAATCCTGACTAGAACCAAGAAATTTGATCATATTACTCCAGTGCTAGCTTCCCTACACTGGCTTCCTGTTAAGGCAAGGGCTGATTTCAAGGTTTTACTGTTAACCTATAAAGCGTTACATGGGCTTGCTCCTACCTATCTTTCCGAGTTGGTCCTGCCGTACATACCTATACGTACGCTACGGTCACAAGACGCAGGCCTCCTAATTGTCCCTAGAATTTCTAAGCAAACAGCGGGAGGCAGAGCTTTCTCCTATAGATCTCCATTTTTATGGAACAGTCTGCCTACCCATGTGAGAGACGCAGACTCGGTCTCAACCTTTAAGTCTTTACTGAAGACTTATCTCTTCAGTAGGTCATATGATTGAGTATAGTCTGGCCCAGGAGTGTGAAGGTGAACGGAAAGGCTCTGGAGCAACGAACCGCCCTTGCTGTCTCTGCCTGGCCGGTTCCCCTCTCTCCACTGGGATTCTCTGCCTCTAACCCTATTACAGGGGCTGAGTCACTGGCTTACTGGTGCTCTTTCATGCCGTCCCTAGGAGGGGTGCGTCACTTGAGTGGGTTGAGTTACTGACGTGATCTTCCTGTCTGGGTTGGCGCCCCCCCTTGGTTTGTGCTGTGGTGGAGATCTTTGTGGGCTATACTCGGCCTTGTCTCAGTATTGTAAGTTGGTGGTTGAAGATATCCCTCTAGTGGTGCGGGGGCTGTGCTTTGGCAAAGTGGGTGGGGTTATATCCTTCCTGTTTGGCCCTGTCCGGGGGTATCTTCGGATGGGGCCACAGTGTCTCCTGACCGCTCCTGTCTCAGCCTCCAGTATTTATGCTGCAGTAGTTTATGTGTCGGGGGGCTAGGGTCAGTTGGTTATACCTGGAGTACTTCTCCTGTCTTATCCAGTGTCCTGTGTGAATTTAAGTATGCTCTCTCTAATTCTCTCATTCTCTCTTTCTTTCTCTCTCTCTGAGAACCTGAGCCCTAGGACCATACGTCAGGACTACCGGGCATGATGACTCCTTGCTGTCCCCAGTCCGCCTGGCCTTGCTGCTATTCCAGTTTCAACTGTTCTGCCTGCGGTTACGGAACCCCTACCTGTCCCAGACCTGTTGTTTTCAACTCTTAATGATCGGCTATGAAAAGCCAACTGACATTTATTCCTGATTATTATTTGACCATGCTTGTCATTTATGAACATTTTGAAAATCTTGGCTCTCTCTAATTTTCTCCTTCTCTCTTTCTTTCTCTCGGAGGATCTGAGCCCTAGGACCATACGTCGGGACTACCGGGCGTGGTGACTCCTTGCTGTCCCCAGTCCGCCTGGCCTTGCTGCTATTCCAGTTTCAACTGTTCTGCCTGCGGTTATGGAACCGCCACCTGTCCCAGACCTGCTGTTTTCAACTCTTAATGATCGGCTATGAAAAGCCAACTGACATTTATTCATGATTATTATTTGACCATGCTTGTCACTTATGAACATTTTTGAACATCTTGGCATAGTTCTGTTATAATCTCCACCCGGCACAGCCAGAAGAGGACTGGCCACCCCTCATAGCCTGGTTCCTCTCTAGGTTTCTTCCTAGGTTTTGGCCTTTCTAGGGAGTTTTTCCTAGCCACCGTGCTTCTACACCTGCATTACTAGCTGTTTGGGGTTTTAGTCTGGGTTTCTGTACAGCACTTCGAGATATTAGCTGATGTACGAAGGGCTATATAAAATAAACTTGATTGATTGATTGATTGGTCTGAGTATTTGTCACAGTGTAATAGGAAATACAGCTCTGTCTCTACCGCTCTCCCTCTCTCTTTCTGTACTTCTTCAGTTTCACCAGTAGGGGGAAGATTAAGTGCATCAACACCCAGGCCAAATGGCTCACTGCTGAGCTAGCGTCACTGGAACAGGTCAGAGTCAACCCCTACACAGCATACCCTAAATCCTACACCATAAACTCTACAACCTTCAGAACAAACTAGCCCAATCCTGAAGACAGAGAGAGACAGAGAGAGAGAGAGAGAGAGAGAGAGAGAGAGGGAGAGAGGGAGAGAGGGAGGGAGGGAGGGAGGGAGGGAGGGAGGGAGAAGGGTTCCGTCTCTGTCTCTGTCTCTCTCTCCACACAGAGAGGAATAAAGTGTTTCCAACTGATCAAAATATCATCAAACCATGACTCTAGACCATCATCATCATCACCACCACCAGAAGAAGGGGGTTCAGGTTCAGCAGACTCTCTTTCTCGGGAACTACAGAACTAAGATAATAAGAAGTTAGTGAAGATGAAGATGTTCCTCCTGCTGTGACTGAGTATTTCAAGCTCTCTTTACTTCATTATTTATTTATACTTCATTCCTGCATTAATGTTTTCTACTCATTGATATTATCTATTAATTTAGATGTTTTTAAGGCATTCCTATTTATTTATTTCCATTTTTTTTTGCTGTTTTTATGCTATTTTTTATGCTGTAATAAATTAAAAACATTATTTGTATAAAACCTTTAATTCTCTCAAAGCTCAAATGACTTTACAATTAAACACAATCAGAGAACACAAGACCTGTTTGAGTATCTCCATGGTGATGAGATGTAAAGGCTGAATACAGTCAAAGGTTAGGACACTCCATCGTGTCACTGGGCTGTGGTTGTGGTGATGTCACTGCACATCCTTTCTACCAAGGATGCCCATTCCCCTGGCCCCTACTGGCCCTTAGCCACTACTGCTAGCGACCCCCTCAACTTACAGAGAACGCTGTTTTAGTTGAACCAGTGTTTTGGTCCAGAGACCTCCATTAGGTTAGAAAAGAAGCACATAAAGGACTATTGACCGAAACTGTTATAATTATATTGCATATTCTGAACTTTTCTGCATGAGTCAGTCAGTCAGACAGGCAAACACATGATCTATTCTTCCTGTAGCCCTTCTCCTCTCAGTGTCAGATGCTAATAAAAGCATGATAACGGGACATTCTCTGTGTGTGTGTGTTAGAATTGGTTCCTTCCTCTTTCCCAGGGAGATAGAGAGTGTTGAGTCAGCAGGAAGGAAGCCAGGTTTATTCTGATCTTGACCACAAACGGTTGTGGTACCAATTGGAATGGTCACCATTAGATTTCCAATAATAGCACATGACATGACAAAAAAATCACAAGATGTGAAATGATGTATTTTTTTTGTCTCTCCTATGGCCCGCGGCCTAAGAAGGCTAATGATTGGTTCATTAGTGTAATCATGTGCATAAGTGGAGGCTGCAAACGCCGTAGCTCTCCGCGATCAGGGTCGGCCACCCCCTGTGTTAGACTGATCTGGCAGCGTAAAACACAATGCTGCACAAAGATCAAGGTTGTGACTCACCATGTGTCACTGAGGTGGGTTCGCCATGATGTCACCACCCGAACCCCCCCCCCCCTAAAGTCAACTGACAAAGGAAAAAGTAGGAGCACTCAATATTGGAAACAAAACAAAAAATCACCAAATGTTCCACATATTATTTTTTCCCGACAAGCTGATGTGTTTCATTAGTAAAGCCTTAATCAAAGGACATGTAGCTCAGACAATAGGCTAAACCCTCTGTCTGCTTTCTGATCTTCTGTAAGGCATTCTGGGAAAGTCTAATTTGTCTGGTCCGATAACACTGATGAAAGTGTTTCCTGTTGGTAAACGACCTGCGGTGATACAGCAGAAACCCCCGTAGTCTGTCATTCACAAAATAAATAGATGAGAGCGGAGTAATGACTGAACCGGAGGTGTGTGTGTGTGTGTGTGTGTGTGTGTATGTGTGTGTGTGTGTGTGTGTTTGGATGTGTGTGTTTCATCGACTCAGAGTGACAGAGTGTTTCCAAATTCGTAAGAAACCTAGTGGATTATGATTGGGCTCTTTATAGTTCCTGTTTTCTGATAAATGGACCCTGTCTCTACATCAGAACAAGAAGACAACAAGAGCATTCTTTTTTGAAAATTATTAGCATCTATGAGCAAATATTAGCAACCTTTTCCAACTATATAAGCAGACTTTGCAGCGAAGCAGATTTTAGTAGCTAGTGTTGGCAATATAGCACCCATTTGAAGATGTGTGTTTTTTTCTGTTAGTCGTGTTCTGTGTCTATTGGCGCTGACCATGGTCATCTTCTTCTCTACATTGGAAGGTGAGTGTGGACAGGGTTGTTGTGTGGTCGTGGTTGTTGTGTGGACGTGGTTGTGTGTGTGTGTGTGTGTGTGTGTGTGTGTGTGTGTGTGTGTGTGTGTGTGTGTGTGTGTGTGTGTGTGTGTGTGTGTGTGTGTGTGTGTGTGTGTGTGTGTGTGTGTGTGTGTGTGTGTGTGTGTGTGTGTGTGTGTGTGAGAGAGAGGGAGAGAGAGAGAGAGAGAGTGGGCTTATGGTATATAAACGTCAAGTTGCTTCAAACGTCAAATTTAGAAGGTTAAGGTCTGGATAGGGTTAAAACATTACATTTAGGGTTAAACGTTACGTTTAGGCATTTACTCATTCCGAATGGTTAAGGGTTAAGCTTTGGGACATGGATATAGGTCCATTAGGATTGGGTGTGCGGGTTACATTTAGGTTGCAGTGTATGTTGTTAGTGTGTACTGCATGATTCTGTGTTTGTTGATAGTGTTAAGCGCTGCATGTTTAAAGTGTGTGTGTGTGTGTGTGTGTGTGTGTGTGTGTGTGTGTGTGTGTGTGTGTGTGTGTGTGTGTGTGTGTGTGTGTTGCAGTGCGTTCCCAGGAAATGAGACCTATGAGTTGCTGTCTGAAAGCAGTCTATAAACATCCAGCTGAACCAATCACACAATGTCTTATTCAGAAACCCAGAAGGGGGTGTAACGTCGACATGTACAGTGGGGCAAAAAAGTATTTAGTCAGCCACCAATTGTGCAAGTTCTCCCACTTAAAAAGATGAGAGAGGCCGTAATTTTCATCATAGGTACACTTCAACCATGACAGACAAAATGAGGAAAAAAAATCCAGAAAATCACATTGTAGGATTTTTAATGAATTTATTTGCATATGATGGTGGAAAATAAGTATTTGGTCACCTACAAACAAGCAAGATTTCTGGCTCTCACAGACCTGTAACTTCTTCTTTAAGAGGCTCCTCTGTCCTCCACTCGTTACCTGTATTAATGGCACCTGTTTGAACTTGTTATCAGTATAAAAGACACCTGTCCACAACCTCAAACAGTCACACTCCAAACTCCACTATGGCCAAGACCAAAGAGCTGTCAAAGGACACCAGAAACAAAATTGTAGACCTGCACCAGGCTGGGAAGACTGAATCTGCAATAGGTAAGCAGCTTGGTTTGAAGAAATCAACTGTGGGAGCAATTATTAGGAAATGGAAGACATACAAGACCACTGATAATCTCCCTCGATCTGGGGCTCCACGCAAGATCTCACCCCGTGGGGTCAAAATGATCACAAGAACGGTGAGCAAAAATCCCAGAACCACCCGGGGGGACCTAGTGAATGACCTGCAGAGAGCTGGGACCAAAGTAACAAAGCCTACCATCAGTAACACACTACGCCGCCAGGGACTCAAATCCTGCAGTGCCAGACGTGTGCCCCTGCTTAAGCCAGTACATTTCCAGGCCCGTCTGAAGTTTGCTAGAGAGCATTTGGATGATCCAGAAGAAGATTGGGAGAATGTCAGATGAAACCAAAATATAACTTTTTGGTAAAAACTCAACTCGTCGTGTTTGGAGGACAAAGAATGCTGAGTTGCATCCAAAGAACACCATACCTACTGTGAAGCATGGGGGTGGAAACATCATGCTTTGGGGCTGTTTTTCTGCAAAGGGACCAGGACGACTGATCCGTGTAAAGGACAGAATGAATGGGGCCATGTATCGTGAGATTTTGAGTGAAAACCTCCTTCCATCAGCAAGGGCATTGAAGATGAAACGTGGCTGGGTCTTTCAGCATGACAATGATCCGAAACACACCGCCCGGGTAACGAAGGAGTGGCTTCGTAAGAAGCATTTCAAGGTCCTGGAGTGGCCTAGCCAGTCTCCAGATCTCAACCCCATAGAAAATCTTTGGAGGGAGTTGAAAGTCCGTGTTGCCCAGCAACAGCCCCAAAACATCACTGCTCTAGAGGAGATCTGCATGGAGGAATGGGCCAAAATACCAGCAACAGTGTGTGAAAACCTTGTGAAGACTTACAGAAAACGTTTGACCTCTGTCATTGCCAATATAACAAAGTATTGAAAGTATTGAGATAAACTTTTGTTATTGACCAAATACTTATTTTCCACCATAATTTGCAAATACATTTTTTTCTCTCATTTTGTCTGTCATAGTTGAAGTGTACCTATGATGAAAATTACAGGCCTCTCTCATCTTTTTAAGTGGGAGAACTTGCACAACTGGTGGCTGACTAAATACTTTTTTGCCCCACTGTACATGTAAGAACACACACACACACAAAATCACACACACACAGACACACAGTCATAGTCCCAGAGTCACAGGCAAATATTTGTATTTACAACCTTAGACTAAAAAGACAAAAAACATTTGTTTTATCATCTCTCTCTCTCCCTCTCTCCTGTCCACCCCCTCTCTCTATCTCTCTCTCTTTCTCTCTCCCTTTCTTTCTCTCTCCCCTTCTCTCTCTCCCCTTCTCTCTCTCCCTCTCTCCTGTCCACCCCTCTCTCTCCCTTTCTTTCTCTCTCTCTCTCCCCTTCTCTCTCTCTTTCTCTCTCTCTCTCTCTCTCTCTCTCTCTCTCTCCCCGTCTCTCCCTCTCTCCACGTCTCTGTATCTCTCTCTCTCTCTCTCTCTCTCTCTCTCTCTCTCTCTCTCTCTCTCTCCCCGTCTCTCCCTCTCTCCACGTCTCTGTATCTCTCGCTCTCTCTCTCTCAATTCAATTAAATTCAGTAGACTTTATTGACATGGCAAGTTAAATTACTTACATTGTCAAAGTATACACATAACAAAAAATGGTGGGACCAACAGCAATAATAATAGTTGTAGTGGAAATGTGATTACCAGCAACTACAACAACAATATTAATGAGAATAATAATACATTAAAGCAATAGTAGTAGACCAGTGTCAACGTAACTGAGAAGACACATGACATGGTATGAAAGCCAAAACAAATCCAAATGGGAAACATTATTGATATTACATTGTACTTTTCACTGGCTGCCCCACATTTAGGCTTTTCAACCAATAAATATTCAATTTTTTTCTTCACCTTTTATAGTTCCAAATTCTTTGCACTGAATGATACTTTTGGGAAAGAAAGATTCTCTTAGGTCTGAGTATTTGTCACAGTGTAATAGGAAATACAGCTCTGTCTCTACCTCTCTCCCTCTCTCTTTCTGTACTTCTTCAGTTTCACCAGTAGGGGGAGGATTAAGTGCATCAACACCCAGGCCAAATGGCTCACTGCTGAGCTAGCGTCACTGGAACAGGTCAGAGTCAACCCCTACACAGCATACCCTAAATCCTACACCATAAACTCTACAACCTTCAGAACAAACTAGCCCAATCCTGAAGACAGACAGACAGACAGACAGACAGACAGACAGACAGACAGACAGACAGACAGACAGACAGACAGACAGACAGACAGACAGACAGACAGACAGACAGACAGACAGACAGACAGACAGACAGACAGACAGACAGACAGACAGACAGACAGACAGACAGACAGACAGACAGACAGACAGAGAGAGAGAGAGAGAGAGAGAGAGAGAGAGAGAGAGAGAGAGAAGGGTTCCGTCTCTGTCTCTGTCTCTGTCTCTCTCTCCACACAGAGAGGAATAAAGTGTTTCCAACTGATCAAAATATCATCAAACCATGACTCTAGACCATCATCATCATCACCACCACCAGAAGAAGGGGGTTCAGGTTCAGCAGACTCTCTTTCTCGGGAACTACAGAACTAAGATAATAAGAAGTTAGTGAAGATGAAGATGTTCCTCCTGCTGTGACTGAGTATTTCAAGCTCTCTTTACTTCATTATTTATTTATACTTCATTCCTGCATTAATGTTTTCTACTCATTGATATTATCTATTAATTTAGATGTTTTTAAGGCATTCCTATTTATTTATTTCCATTTTTTTTGCTGTTTTTATGCTATTTTTTATGCTGTAATAAATTAAAAACATTATTTGTATAAAACCTTTAATTCTCTCAAAGCTCAAATGACTTTACAATTAAACACAATCAGAGAACACAAGACCTGTTTGAGTATCTCCATGGTGATGAGATGTAAAGGCTGAATACAGTCAAAGGTTATGGTGATGTCACTGCACATCCTTTCTACCAAGGATGCCCATTCCCCTGGCCCCTACTGGCCCTTAGCCACTACTGCTAGCGACCCCCTCAACTTACAGAGAACGCTGTTTTAGTTGAACCAGTGTTTTGGTCCAGAGACCTCCATTAGGTTAGAAAAGAAGCACATAAAGGACTATTGACCGAAACTGTTATAATTATATTGCATATTCTGAACTTTTCTGCATGAGTCAGTCAGTCAGACAGGCAAACACATGATCTATTCTTCCTGTAGCCCTTCTCCTCTCAGTGTCAGATGCTAGTAAAAGCATGATAACGGGACATTCTCTGTGTGTGTGTGTTAGAATTGGTTCCTTCCTCTTTCCCAGGGAGATAGAGAGTGTTGAGTCAGCAGGAAGGAAGCCAGGTTTATTCTGATCTTGACCACAAACGGTTGTGGTACCAATTGGAATGGTCACCATTAGATTTCCAATAATAGCACATGACATGACAAAAAAATCACAAGATGTGAAATGATGTATTTTTTTTGTCTCTCCTATGGCCCGCGGCCTAAGAAGGCTAATGATTGGTTCATTAGTGTAATCATGTGCATAAGTGGAGGCTGCAAACGCCGTAGCTCTCCGCGATCAGGGTCGGCCACCCCCTGTGTTAGACTGATCTGGCAGCGTAAAACACAATGCTGCACAAAGATCAAGGTTGTGACTCACCATGTGTCACTGAGGTGGGTTCGCCATGATGTCACCACCCGAACCCCCCCCCCCCTAAAGTCAACTGACAAAGGAAAAAGTAGGAGCACTCAATATTGGAAACAAAACAAAAAATCACCAAATGTTCCACATATTATTTTTTCCCGACAAGCTGATGTGTTTCATTAGTAAAGCCTTAATCAGAGGACATGTAGCTCAGACAATAGGCTAAACCCTCTGTCTGCTTTCTGATCTTCTGTAAGGCATTCTGGGAAAGTCTAATTTGTCTGGTCCGATAACACTGATGAAAGTGTTTCCTGTTGGTCAACGACCTGCGGTGATACAGCAGAAACCCCCGTAGTCTGTCATTCACAAAATAAATAGATGAGAGTGGAGTAATGACTGAACCGGAGGTGACACTTCTGCTTTTCAGGCCTTAAGTACGCTCAACCCTGGTGAAGACGGACACAACAGACTTGACCCTGAGCTGAGCAGCCTGCAGAGAAGAGAGAGAGTTGATTTATCTATTTATTGAACTTTTATTGTACCATTTGAGTCTCTGACATTTAGGGTAAAAATGGTGACCTGTGGAACTCTGGTGAAGATCTGGACATTAGCCGTCGTCATAGCAGCACTGGGCTGTACTGGGACAGGTAAGTGGAAGGGAGTGTGTGTTAGAGCTGGGCTGGACTGGGACAGGTAAGGGGAAGTGAGTGTGTGTTAGAGCTGGGCTGGACTGGGACAGGTAAGGGGAAGTGAGTGTGTGTTAGAGCTGGGCTGTACTGGGACAGGTAAGGGGAAGGGAGTGTGTGTTAGAGCTGGGCTGGACTGGGACAGGTAAGGGGAAGTGAGTGTGTGTTAGAGCTGGGCTGTACTGGGACAGGTAAGGGGATGAAAGTGAGTGTGTGTTAGAGCTGAGCTGGACTGGGACAGGTAAGGGGATGAAAGTGAGTGTTAGAGCTGGGCTGGACTGGGACAGGTAAGGGGAAGGGAGTGAGTGTTAGGGAATTAGAGCTGGGATGTAACAGGGTACATGGTTTTTGAAGTGATTGCCAGATCAAGAGGATTCGTTTGAACATATGTAAACTCTTCTCCCTCCTCAGTAGATGGAGAGAAGCTGGTGTCGTGCTGTAGGACAGTGTCTAGGACAGAGGTGACCGATCCCATCACAGGCTACTGGATTCAGAACTATAATGCTCCTTGTGTACGGGCCGTCATGTAAGGAACTTTTAGTCTTTATTTCATTTAGGTTTATCCAGTCTCATATGTTGTCACAAAGTGCTTTACAGTATGTAGTGGCCATGTTGTGTCAATCCCCCCAGACATGTTGTGTGAAACCCATTCAGTTTCAGTGTTAACACTGTGTTTCTCCTGCAGCTTTGAGACGGAGAAGGGTCTGTTCTGTAGTTACCATAAACAACCCTGGGTACGCAGAAAGATTCAGCAGTTTGAGTAAGTTAAAAATCACACATACACACACATACACACACATAAACACACGTAAACACACACATACACACACATAAACACACATATACACACACACACATACACACACATACACACACACATAAACACACATACACACACATACACACATACACACACATAAACACACATACACACACATACATATACACACATAAACACACATAAACACACATACACACATACACACACATGAAAGAACAAAAGAGAAAATGAAACTGATTGTAATTTGTTCCTTTCTAGAATGGCCCGTCTGAGCTCAACATTTCTCTCGCTCTCCTCTCCAACCTCTCTCACCTCCACCTCCACCCCTACCACGACCTCCTTAACCTCCTCTCCTCCCTCTCTCACTTCCACCAGTACCTCCTTAACCCCCTCTCCCTCCTCCTCTCCTCCCTCTCTCACTTCCACCAGTACCTCCTTACCCTCCTCTCCACCCTCCATCAACTCCTCTCCTCCCTCTCTCACTTCCACCAGTACCTCCTTAACCTCCTCTCCCTCCTCCTCTCCTCCCTCTCTCACCTCCACCCCTACCTTCTTACCCTCCTCTCCTCTTTCTGTTTTCTCCTCTCTTTTCCCTCTTTCCTCCTCTTCTCCAGGTGTACCTTCCTCTCCTCCCTCTCTTTCCTCCTCTCCTTCCTATCTCCTCTCCTCTCTTTTCCCTGCCTCTTCCTCTCCTCCCTCTATCTCTTCCTCTCCTCCCTCTTTCTCCTCCCCCCGTCATCGGGAATCGACCAAGAATGCCTCAACTCAACAGTCAACATCCAACCAATAGAATCATTGCCAATGGCTGAAGCTCCGCTGATGTTCAAAACTTCCAATATGCATATTACATATTCATATTGAATATCTTATTCATATTGATGTTTTTCATAGTCTGATTATCTAGTTATACTTGAACTCAGTTGCCATAATCATGTTCAATGGGTTGTTAGAGTTTTTATGTATTATATTTAAGACCAGTATTGTATGTGTTCATTGTTTTATTTATTCAAGTATTTATGGGGGCTTGTAGAACATTTTTGATGTTTAGATGAATAGGTTTATATTTGGCTGTTTGTAATTCATCATGTCAATGAGTTATCAATGTTAATTAATAAATGTATTTATTAAAGTACTTATACATTTACTTTGTTTATTTTCTATCAATCAACGTTATTTAGAATTTGCAATATGCAGACATCGCTCCACCAAATCCTGGTTTCTAACATGTCAGTTTAAATGACAGAACAAGCAATGTAGAGTGTAGAGAATCATTGTACCATCTAAACCGCTGTGAAATGTAATTTCAATAACAGAATATTGTATTTTCAGCTGTTTGAATCTGGTGTACAAAACCAAAAGTAAAAAACTAAAAAAACTAAAAAACTAAACTTAAGAACAGGAAGCATTGAAATAGCAGTCATAGAACAGATGTACTGCTTCTTAGACTTGCTTTCAATGAGAACGATAGATCTATAACTAATTTTCTATGTGAATTCTGTAGGATCACCCTAAAGTTACATATTGTAGCAATAAGAGATGTTTGTAAGACCAATTTCATTTTATGCTTACTTATTCAACTTAGTTAGGTGTAAACATCAGGAAATCTATGAAAATTTGCTGGAAATGAAACAGAAAATAAAATGATGGAAATTCTATTTTGGGTCGTCAGTCTGACTGTTTTGACGTCACGGTGCACACAGAAAAAACCACCATGCATTTGCAGCATCAGTTGTTCACACTTTTTAGTGTGTATGTATGTGTGTGTACCCTTTATTAATCCATCTTTCTCAGAAAGACTGCTGCAGGGGGTGTTGGTGGTTTGTCAAGTGAGGTAATAGGGAGTGAAATAAAGACAGAAAGGGAGAGAGAGAGGGGCGGAGGTGTGAATATACCATTACCAATACTGACCACATCGTACAATGACACACACATGAACATGAACAAGGTGGGACTTGCCACTCGTGCTGTTTATGTAACCCACAGTGAGATACAAAACCTGACACTTCCCCTGCCTTCCAGACAGACTCATCGCCACGGTTACCAGACCAATCAGTAGACCTCCGACCCGTCTCCGTAGTTTAGTGCCTAGCAGAGTAGCTATCTGTCTCTGTTGGTCTGTCAAACAGTCGGTACATCAATCTGTCCATCCGTCCGTCAGCCAGTTAGTAAGCCAGTCAATTAGTCAGCCAGCCAGTCAGTCAGCCAGTCAGTCAGCCAGTCAGCCAGTCAGCCAGCATGTCCGTGTTCCAATCCAGGACCCTCTCTCTGGCCCTACTGATCACCATGTGTGTGTACCTCACCTCTGTGTCTGCTAACTGTGAGTACTGATTCACTGATTGATTAATTCATTGGTTGATTGATTGATGATGTAGTGGATGATTGAATACCACATTATATTGTATACATTCAATAACTATATATGCATATATAATATCTATATTATGCTATATACACTCACATTAAAATGCAGAAAATGTTACAATTTGGTTAAAGTTTCCATTGAGTTACTGTAATTGACAGGCTTTCGACAGACCTCCTACAACTCAGACCTCTTGGATCCAGAGTGGTCCACGAACCACAGTTCTCTATACATTTAAAATACGTTCTAACGGTTTAGTTTTACATGGGGGGATGATAATAACTAACCGTTTGAATATACTGCATCTTCAGTAGACCTCTGACACCTCTGAGATAGGCCAGGTCACATGGTTTCCTGTCAGTGTCTCATAACTTTATGCAGCTCACCCTGCACTATCATCTCCAATGTAAATAACATGAGTAAGTCTACCTCTGATAAGCTTCGCAGTAAAGCATTCAAAACATTCAAACAACACAGAAAATTGCTAAAAATAGCCCATATTAACATATGTAGCCTAGGAAACAAGGTCAATGAAGTCAATAACTTGCTGGTAACATACTGACTATCTCTGAAACTCACTTAGATAATACCTTTGATGATACAGTGGTAGCAATACATGGTTATAACATCGACCGAAAATACAGAAATGCTAACGGAGGCGGTGTTGTGGTCTATATTCAGAACCACATTCCTGTAAAGCGTAGAGACAATCTAATGTTAAATACTGTTGAAGTAATATGGCTACAGGTTCATCTGCCTCACCTAAAGCCCATTCTGGTGAGAAGCTGCTATAGACCACCAAGTGCCAACAGTCAGTATCTGGATAACGTGTGAAATGCTTGATAATGTATATGATATCAATAGATAGGTATATGTTCTGGGTGATTTAAATATTGACTGGCTTTCATCAGACTGCCCACTCAGGAAAAAACTGTAACCAGTGCCTGCAACCTGGATCAGGTTGTCAGTCAACCTGTCAGTGTAGTTACAAACAGCACAGGAATTAAATCATCAACATGCATTGATCACATCTTTACTAATGCTGCAGATATTTGCTTTAAAGCAGTATCCAAATCCATAGGATGTAGTGATCACAATATAGTAGCCATATCTAGGAAAAGCAAAGTTCCAAAGGCTGGGCTTAATATAGTGTATAAGAGGTCATACAAGAAGTTTTGTAGTGATTCTTATGTTGATAATATAAATACAATTTGCTGGTCTGTGGTGTGTAATGAGGAGCAACCAGACGCTGCACTTGACTCATTTATGAAACTACTTATTCCAGTTACTAATAAGCACGCATCCATTAAGAAAATGACTGTAAAAACTGTTAAATCTCCTTGGATTGATGAGGAATTGAAAAATGGTATGGTTGAGAGGGATGAGGCAAAAGGTATGGCAATTAGTGTCTGGCAGCCCAACTGATTAGCAAACGTACTGCAAATTAAGAGATCATGTGACTAAACTAAATAAAAATAAACTACACTATGAAACAAATATAATTTATATAAAGAATGATAGTAAAAAGCTTTGGGGCACCTTAAATGACATTTTGGGAAAAAAAGCCAACTCGGCTCCTTCATTCTTTGAATCAGAAGCTCATTCATCACAAAGCCCACTGATATCGCAAACTACTTTAATTACTTTTTCATTGGCAAGATAAGAAAACTTAGGGATGACATGCCAGCAACAAACACTGACACTACACATCCAAGTATATCTGACCAAATTATGAAAAGCAAGAATTATACTTTTGAATTCGTTAAGTCAGTGTGGAAGAGGTGAAAAAATGATTGTTGTCTATCAACAATGACAAGCCACCGGGGTCTGACAATCTGGATGGAAAATTACTGAGGATAATAGCAGACAATATGCCACATCTTCAATTTAAGCCTAGAGAGCGTGTGCCCTCAGACCTGGAGGGAAGCTAAAGTCATTCCGCTACCCAAGAATAGTAAAACCTCCTTTACTGGCTCAAATAGCCGACCAATCAGCATGTTACCAACACTTAGTACACTTCTGGAAAAAATGGTGTTTGACAATGCTACAATGCTATTTCACAGTTAACATATTGACAACAGAATTTCAGCATGCTTATAGGGAAGGACACTCAACAAGCACAGCACTTACACAAATGACTGATGATTGGCTGAGAGAAATTTATGATAAAATGATTGCGGGGGCTGTCTTGTTAGACTTCAGTGCAGCTTTTGACATTATCGATCATAGTCTGCTGCTGGAAAAACATGTGTTATGGCTTTACACCCCCTGCTATAATGTGGATAAAGAGTTACCTGTCTGACAGAACACAGAGGGTGTTCTTTAATGGAAGCCTCTCCAACATAATCCAGGTAGAAGCAGGAATTCTCCAGAGTAGCTGTTTAGGCCCCTTGCTTTTATTTATTTTTACTAACAACATGCCACTGACTGAGTAAAGCCAGTGTGTCTATGTATGTGGATGACTCAACACTATACACGTCAGCTACTACAGCGACTGAAATGACTGCAACACTCAACAAAGAGCTGCTGTTAGTTTCAGAGTGGGTGGCAAGGAATAAGTTAGCCCTAAATATTTCTAAAACTAAAAGCATCGTATTTGGAACAAAATACTCACTAAACCTTAAACCTCAACTAAATTTTGTAATAAATAATGTGGAAATTGAGCAAGTTGAGATGACTAAACTGCTTGGAGTAACCCTAGATTGTAAACTGTTATGGTCAAAACATATTAATGCAGTACTAGCTAAGATGGGGAGAAAGTCTGTCTATAATAAAGCGATGCTCTGCCTTCTTAACAACACTATCAACAAAGCAGGTCCTACCTTCCCTTGTTCTGTCGCACCCTCTACTGTTCAGTCGTGTGGTCAGGTGCCACAAAAAAGGACTTAGGAAAATTGCAATTGGCTCAGAACAGGGCAGCACGGCTGGCCCTTGGATGTACACAGAGAGCTAATATTAATAATATGCATGTCAATCTCTCCTGGCTGAAAGTGGAGGAGATATTGACTTCATCACTACTTTTATTTATGAGAGGTATTGACATGTTGAATGCACCAAGCTGTCTGTATGGGAGGCACACAGTACTAAATAGAGCCATGACTACATGGAACTCTATTCAACATCAAGTAACTCATGCCAGCAGTAAAATTAGATTTAATAAACAGATTTTTAAAAAACATTATGGAACAGCGGGGATTGTGAAGCAACACAAACATTGGCACAGACACACACACACACACACACACACACACACACACACACACACACACACACACACACACACACACACACACACACACACACACACACACACACACACACACACACACACACACACACACACACACACACACACACTATACATACACATGTATTTAGTACTGTAGATATGTGGTATGGGCCTGAGGGCACACAGTGTGTTGTGAAATCTGTGAATGTATTGTAATGTTTTTGAAATTGTATAAACTGCCTTAATTTAGCTGGACCCCAGGAAGAGATAATGGGGATCCATAATAAATACAAACTAAAAACACACCATGTTTATGGTTAGTTTAGAGATCAGAGGCTGCGTTTACACAGGCAGCCCATTCTCATTTATTTTTTTCACTAAATGGTCTTTTGACCAATCACATCAGATCTCTTTCACATCAGAGCTTTTTCAGAGCTGATCTGATTGGTCAAAATACCAATTAGTAAAAACAAAAGAACAGAATTGGGCTGCCTGTCTAAATATTTTATTTCTGTCTTTCTCTGTCTCCCTTTCTCTCTCACTCCCTTTCATCTATCAGATCGTCGGCCAACTAAGGTAACCACAAGTTGCTGCACAAGTGTGTCTGACTCTCACATCAAATTTAGACTGCAAGGATACCACATCCAAAATGCCATGCCACCCTGTGTTGATGCCATCGTGTAAGTCTCGAACACACACACACACACACACACACACACACACACACACACACACACACACACACACACACACACACACACACACACACACACACACACACACACACACACACACACACACACACACACACACACACACACACACACACACACACATTATAGGCAGAAACTCAAACAGGAAGTACCTGTGCTACAGTCTATTCAACGCTGGTCTGACCAATTGGAATCCAAGCTTCAAGATTGTTTGGTAGCCTCCGAGAATAACATTGATATATACACTACCGGTCAAAAGTTTTAGAACACCTACACATTCAAGGGTTTTTCTTAATGTTTTTTACTATTATCTACATTGTAGAATAATAGTGAAGATATGAAAACTATGAAATAACACATATGGAATCATGAAGTAACCAAAAAAGTGTGAAACAAATCAAAGTATATTTTAGATTTTAGATTCTTCAAATAGCCACCCTTTGTCTTGATGACAGCTTTGCACACTCTTGGCATTCTCTCAACCAGCTTCACCTGGAATGCTTTTCCAACAGTCTTGAAGGAGTTCCCACATATGCTGAGCACTTGTTGGCTGCTTTTTTTTCACTCTGCAGTCTGACTCATCCCAAGCCATCTCAATTTGGTTGAGGTCGAGGGATTGCGGAGGCCAGGTCATCTGATGCAGCACTCCATCACTCTCCTTCTTTGTCAAATAGCCCCTACACAGCCTGGAGGTGTGTTGGGTCATTGTCCTGTTGAAAAGCAAATGATAATACCACTAAGTCTAAACCAGATGAGATGGAGTATTGCTGCATAATTCTGTGGTAGTCATGCTAGTTATGTGTGCCTTAAATTCTAAATACATCACAGACAGTGTCACCAGCAAAGCACCCCAATGCCATAACACCTCCGCCTCCATGCTTCACGGTGGGAAATACACATGCGGAGATCATCCGTTCACCCACAACCCGTCTCACAAAGACACAGTGGTTGGAACCAAAAATCTCAAATTTGGACTCCAGACCAAAAGACAAATTTCCACCGGTCTAATGTCCATTGCTCGTGTTTCTTGGCCCAAGCAAGTCTCTTCTTCTTATTGGTGTCCTTTAGTAGTGGTTTCTTTGCATCAATTCAAACATGAAGACCTGATTCACACAGTCTCCTCTGAACAGTTGAAGTTGAGATGTGTCTGTTACTTGAACTCTGTGAAGCATTTATTTGGGCTGCAATTTCTGAGGCTGGTAACTCTAATGAACTTATCCTCTGCAGCAGAGGTAACTCTGAGTCTTCCATTCCTGTGGCGGTCCTCATGAGAGCCAGTTTCATCATAGCGCTTGATGGTTTTTGCGACTGCACTTGAAGAGTGAAGTTCTTGAATGTTTCTGCATTGACTGACCTTCACGTCTTAAAGTAATGATGGACTGTGGTTTCTCTTTGCTTATTTGAGCTGTTCTTGCCATAATATGGACTTGGTATTTTACCAAAAAGGGCTATCTTCTGTATACCCCTCTACCTTTTCACAACACAACTGATTGGCTCAAACACATTAAGAAGGAAAGAAATTCCATAAATGAACTTTTAAGAAGGCACACCTGTTAATTGAAATGCATTCCAGGTGACTACCTCATGAAGCTGATTGAGAGAATGCCAAGAGTGTGCAAAGCTGTCATCAAGGCAAAGGGTGGCTATTTATTTAAGAATCTCAAATATAGAATATATTTAGATTTGTTTAACACTTTTTTGGTTTCTACATGATTCCATGTGTGTTATTAAATAGTTTTGATGTCTTCACTATTATTCTACAATGTAGAAAATAATAAAAATAAAGAAAAACCCTTGAATGAGTTGGTGTTCTATCACTTTTGACCAGCAGTGTACACTGACACGGTGACTGAATTTGTCAGGAAGTGTATTGGCGATGTTGTTCCCGCTGTGACCATTAAAAACGACCCAATCCAGAAACAGTGGATAGACGGCAGCATTTGTGGAAAACTGAAAGCGCGAACCACCCCAACCCATGGCAAGGTGACTGGGAATATGGTTGAATGCAAACAGTGTAGTTATTCCCTCCGTAAAGCAATCAAACAGGCAAAACGTCAGTTCAGAGACAAAGTGGAGTCGCAATTCAATGGCTCAGACACGAGACGTATGTGGCAGGGTCTACAAACAATCATGGATGACAAATGGAAAACCAGCCACATTACAGACACCGACGTCTTGCTCCCGGACAAGCTAAACACCTTCTTCGTCCGCTTTGAGGATAGCACAGTGCCACCGCCCGCTCCCAAGGACTGTGGGCTCTTGTTCTCCGTGGCCGACGTGAGTAAGGCATTCAAGTGTGTTAACCCTCGCAAGGCTGCCAGCCCAGACGGCATCCCAAGCTGCCTCCTCAGAGCATGCGCAGACCAGCTGGCTGGAGTGTTTACAAACATATTCAATCTCTCCCTATCCCAGTCGGCTGTCCCCACTTGCTTCAAGATGTCCACCATTGTTCCTGTACCCAAGAAAGCAAAGGTAACTGAACTCAATGACTATCGCCCTGTAGCACTCACTTCTGTCATCATTAAGCGCTTTGAGAGGCTGGTAAAGGATCACATCACCTCTACCTTAACTGACACCCTAGACCCACTTCAATTTGCTTACCGCCCCAATAGATCCACAGACGATGCAATCGCCATCACACTGCACACTGCCTTATCCCATCTGGACAAGAGGAATACCTATGTAAGAATGCTGTTCATTGACAATAGCTCATCTTTCAACAACATAGAACCCTCCAAGCTCATTATTAAGCTCGGGGCTCTGGGTCTGAACCCGGCCTGGTGCAACTTGGTCCTGGACTTCCTGACGGGCAGCCCCCAGGTAGGGAAGGTAGGAAACAACACCTCCACTTTGCTGATCCTCACCACAGGGGTCGCACAAGGCTGCATACTCAGCCACCTCCTGCACTCCCTGTTCACCCATGACTACGTGGTCATGCACGCCTCCAACACAATCATCAAGTTTGCAGAAGACAACATCAGCAGGCCTGATTACCAACAATGAGGAGACAGCCCACAGGTAGGAGGTGAGGGCCCTGGCGTAGTGGTGTCAGGTAAATTACCTCTCCCTCAATGTCAACAAAACGAAGGAGATGATCGTGGACTTCAGGAAACACCAGAGTGAGCACGCTCCTATCCACATCTACGGGACCGCAGTGGAGAAGGTGGAAAGATTCAAGTTCCTCGGCGTACACATCACTGACAATCTGAAATCGTCCACCCATACAGACAGTGTGGTGAAGAAGGCGCAACAGTGCCTTGGCCTCTAAGAGCCTCATAAACTTTTACAGATGCACAATTGAGAGCATCCTGTCGGGCTGTATCACCGCCTGGTACAGCAACTGCACTGCCTGCAAGCGTAGGGTTCTCCAGAGGGTGGAGTGGTCTGCCAAACGCATCACCAGGGGCACGCTGCCTGCCCTCCAGGACACCTACAGCACCCGATGTCACAGGAAGGACAAAAAAGATTATCAAGGACATTAATCACCCGAGCCATGGCCTGTTCACCCCGCTATTATCCAGAAGGCGAGGTCAGTACAGGTGCATCAAAGCTGGGACCGAGAGACTGAAAAAAGGCCATCAGACTGTTAAATAGCCATCACTTGCCTCCGACCACCTGGTTACTCAAACCTGCACCTTAGAGGCTGCTACCCTATGTACATAAACATGGAATCGCTTGTCATTTTAATAACGGAACACTTGTCACTTTAATCATGTTTACATACTGCTTTACTCATTTCATATGTATATACTGTAATCTATTCTAATCTATTTTAGTCAGTGCCACTCCGACATTGCACATCCTAATATTTCTATATTTCTTAATTCCTTTCTTTAACTTTTAGATTTGTGTGTATTGTTGTGAATAGTGAGATACTTTTGCACTGTTGGAGCAAGGAACACTAGCATTTCTCTAAACCCGATATAACATCTGCTAAATATGTGTATGTGAACAATACAATTTAATTTGATACATTAGTAGTAATATTCTCTATGTTTTGTTTCAGCTTCTACACAGGGAAAGGAGGGAAGATCTGCTCTGATCCCAAAGCACCCTGGGTCAACAAGAAAAAGCAATGTAGGGGAGCTAACTTTCACACACACACACACACACACACACACACACACACACACACACACACACACACACACACACACACACACACACACACACACACACACACACACACACACACACACACACACACACACACACACACACACACAGAGAGTCTTGTACACCTAACCTTGTGGGGATGCAGAATTCAGTCCCATTCAAAATTATATTTTCCCTAACCCTAAACCTAACCCGTACTCTAACCTTAACCTTAACCTTAAACCCTAAACCTAACATTAGCTCCTAACCCTAACCCTAGATCCTAACCCTAAACCTAACACTAGCTCCTAACCCTAACCCTAGATCCTAACCCTAAACGTAATTCTAACCCTAACCTTTAACGTAATTCTAACCCTAACCCTTAATGTAATTCTAACCCTACCCTAACCCTAGCTCCTAACCCTAACTCTAGATCCTAACCCTAAACCTAACACTAGCTCCTAACCCTAACTCCTAACCCTAAATCTAACACTAGCTCCTAGCCCTAACCCTAGCTCCTAACCCTAACTCTAGATCCTAACCCTAACCGTTAACGTAATTCTAACACTAACACTAATTCTAACCTTAACTCTAAACCCCCTACAGATAGCATTTGACCTCATGGAGACTAACAAAATGTCCCCAGTTGGTCAAATTTTGGTTTGTTTACTATTCTTGTGCGCACACACACACACACACACACACACACACACACACACACACACACACACACACACACACACACACACACACACACACACACACACACACACACACACACACACACACACACACACACACACACACACACACACAGTCTTATCTTTCTGTCTCTCTCTAGATTTGAATGTGATGAAAAAGCAAAGAAGACATGTTTGACCATGACTGGAACCCTCTCCACTGTAAACACGTCACCTCACCATCTAGTGCATCCTCCTCCCAAGATCCTCTATCAGCATACTTCACTTTTCTGCTTATTTTTTGTCTGTCTGGTCCTTAAGATTATTTTGTTGTGTTATAAATTGATAGAATTTCATTAAAATACAGTACGTTACAGTCTGTTGTTGTGCTAATGTTGTTCATACATGTGGTTACACTGATCTAATACAGAGACAAAATTGCCATGGGGGAACATGCCCTCCCCCCAATATTCAGAACATGTGTATATTCGTCCCCCCCAAGAATCACTTTAAATTCAAACAAAAATGTGAACACGTCATAAGCAATGGCAAATGGTGTAGAATTGCAGGAAATTAGCTTTAAAATAACTGTCCAGTGTTTCCAGATTTTTTATGAAATATGACCTATAATTAATTACAATATGAGTGAAATGGTTTTCCTTAAAAAAAATTGAAATTAAGTATGTTATAAAGAAGCATTTATGGTGTGGGTATATACTGGTCAATAAAAATATTCATACGAGTAGACCGCTGATTGGCCAGCTCATCCTCTCCATGACATCATCCTCTGTGAGGAAATACCAAGCATTTCTTAAACGGTCTGTTTGAGGTTGGATTTTTGAAGTGTTTTTTTTCTTCCAATTTACGCTCCGGCCACAAATATGAGAAAAGGATGAGTCAACAGCATTATTTGAGTATGAGTTAACAGATATTAACTTTTGAACGTGAGATTTTAACTGGACAGTTACTTTAAAGCTGCAGCATTCTTCCACTTACCCTCTCATTTATACTGTGTTTTCAAAATACCCCTCCATATACCCCTTAAAATACCCCTCCATATATCCCTTAAAATACCCCTCAAGAGAGGCATAATAAGTCATGTCAAACTGTGTAGAATTGCACAACAATTTTGCCCTTGATCTAATCATACAGTAGTGATCTGAAGTGACATACGGCATAGCAGAGCTGAGAGTCTAACCTCTTAGCACCACCCAGTGGCCAGCTGGGACTACACAGTGTGTCTGAGATGGAATAGGACCAAAGATTTCTTTATTTATTTTATTGAATCTTTATTTAACGAGGCAAGTCAGTTAAGAACACATTCTTATTTACAATGACGGCCTACCAAAAGGCAAAAGGCCTCCTGCGGGGACAGGGGCCTGGGATTAAAAATAACAAATAAATACAATATAAATATAGGACAAAACACCATCATGACAAGAGACACCACAACACTACATAAAGAGAGACCTAAGACAACAACATAGCAAGGCAGCAACACATGACAACACAGCATGGTAGCAAAACAACATAACAACAACATGGTAGCAACACAACATGGTATCAGCACAAAACATGGTACAAACATTATTGGGCACAGACAACAGCACAAAGGGCAAGAAGGTAGAGACAACAATACAACTGTCAGTAAGAGTGTCCATGATTGAGTCTTTGAATGAAGAGATTGAAATAATATTGTCCAGTTTGAGTGTTTGTTGCAGCTCATTCCAGTCGCTAGCTGCAGCGAACTGAAAAGAGGAGCGACCCAGGGATGTGTGTGCTTTGGGGACCTTTAACAGAATGTGACTGATGCAGTGAGTACAATGAGTGGAGGCCTGCTGTGTGTCACCTTCATACACATGCACTGACCTGGCTGTAGAGAGAGCAGCAGGGGGCCTGTAGATAGTAACAGTGTTTTATTTATGTGATGGCTGCTCCTCTATATATTATTACACCTTTAGAAACACACTGAGACCATTCAGAGAGAGAGAGAGAGAGATGATTTTGAGAGAGTGTGGAAAGAGAGGGGGTAGAGAGAAAGAGAGAGATGAGGGGAGAGAAGAGAGAGATGAGGGGAGAGAAGATGGAGATGAGGGGAGAGAAGAGAGAGATGAGGGGAGAGAAGAGAGAGATGAGGGGAGAGAAGATGGAGATGAGGGGAGAGAAGAGAAGAGAGAGATGAGGGGAGAGAAGAGAGAGATGAGGGGAGAGAAGAGAGAGATGAGGGGAGAGAAGAGAGAGATGAGGGGAGAGAAGATGGAGATGAGGGGAGAGAAGAGAAGAGAGAGATGAGGGGAGAGAAGATGGAGATGAGGGGAGAGAAGAGAGAGATGAGGGGAGAGAAGATGGTGATGAGGGGAGAGAAGAGAAGAGAGAAATGAGGGGAGAGAAGAGAGAGATGAGGGGAGAGAAGAGAGAGATGAGGGGAGAGAAGACAGAGATGAGGGGAGAGAAGAGAGAGATGAGGGGAGAGAAGAGAGAGATGAGGGGAGAGAAGAGAGAGATGAAGGGAGAGAAGAGAGAGATGAGGGGAGAGAAGATGGAGATGAGGGGAGAGAAGAGAGAGATGAGGGGAGAGAAGATGGAGATGAGGGGAGAGAAGATGGAGATGAGGGGAGAGAAGATGGAGATGAGGGGAGAGAAGAGAGAGATGAGGGGAGAGAAGAGAGAGATGAGGGGAGAGAAGAGAGAGATGAGGGGAGAGAAGAGAGAGATGAGGGGAGAGAAGAGAGAGATGAGGGGAGAGAAGAGAGAGATGAGGGGAGAGAAGATGGAGATGAGGGGAGAGAAGAGAGAGATGAGGGGAGAGAAGAGAGAGATGAGGGGAGAGAAGAGAGAGATGAGGGGAGAGAAGAGAGAGATGAGGGGAGAGAAGATGGAGAGAAGAGAGAGATGAGGGGAGAGAAGATGGAGATGAGGGGAGAGAAGAGAGAGATGAGGGGAGAGAAGAGAGAGATGAGGGGAGAAAAGAGAGATGAGTGAAGAGAACAGAGAGATGAGGGGGGAGAGGAGAGAGACGAGGGGAGAGAAGAGAGAGATGAGGGGAGAGAAGAGAGAGATGAGGGGAGAGAAGAGAGAGATGAGGGGAGAGAAGAGAGAGATGAGGGGAGAGAAGAGAGAGATGAGGGGAGAAAAGATGGAGATGAGGGGAGAAAAGAGAGAGATGAGGGGAGAGAAGAGAGAGATGAGGCCAGAGAAGATGGAGATCAGGGGAGAGAAGATGGAGATGAGGGGAGAGAAGAGAGAGATGAGGGAGAGACAGAGAGATGAAGGGAGGAGGAAGAGAAAGAAGATGAGGGAGAGAGATGGAATGAGGGAGTAGAAGAGAAGATGAGGGGAGGAGGAAGATGGAGATGATGGGAGAGAAGAGAGAGATGAGGGGAAGAGAAGAATGGAGATGAGGGGAGGAGAGAAGAAGAGATAGAGAAGGAAGAGGATGAGTGAGGGGAGAGAAGAGAGAAGATGAGGGGAAAGGAAGATGGAGATGAGGGGAGAGAAGAGCGAGATGAGGGAGAGAGAAGAAGAGAGATGGAGGGGAAGAAAAGAAGAATGAGGGGAGAGAAAGAGAGACAGATGGAGGGGAGAGAAGAGACGATATGAGGGGAGAGAAGAGAGAGATGGAGGGGAGAGAAGAGGAGATGAGGGGAGAGAGAGAAGAGAGAGGGGAGAGAAGATGGGAGATGAGGGAGAGAAGAGAGAAGAGAGAGATGAGGGGAGAGAAGAGAAGATGATGGGAGAAAGAGAGAGATAGGGGAGAGAAGAGAGAGGATGGGGGGAGAGAAGAGAGAGATGAGGGGAGAGAAAGATAAGGATGAGGGAGAGAAGAGAGAGATGAGGGGAGAGAAGAGAAGAGAGAGATGAGGGGAGAGAATATGGAGATTGAGGGGGAGATAAGATAGAGATGAGGGGAGAGAAGAGGGTGATGAGGGGGAGAGAAGAGAAGAGGAAATGAGGGGAGAGAAGAGAGAGATGAGGGAGAGAAGAGAGAGATTAGGGCATGAGAAGAACAGAGATGAGGGAGAGAGAAGAGAGTAGATGAGGGAGAGAAGAGAGAGATGAAGGGAGAGAAGATAGAGATGAGGGGAGAGAAGATTGGGAGATGAGGTGTAAATAGAATATAGATATGATGGGAGAAAGAGATTGAGATTAGGGGAGGATG